>NW_009952476.1:224386-236170 GCF_000747805.2 Chaetura pelagica | reverse complement strand
AGCAGGATTTGTACCCTGACAGACTGACCCCAGTGCACGTCACTGAAAGATTTCCCTGAAGTATCCAAAAAGATACACTGAGGAGCCTGTGGCCCGAGCATTTCCTGTCTGGTGATGTTGAAGAAATGAGAAAACCAGTCATGGTAAGAAAAATTACTTCCTCCATCTCTATTGTTTTTGCATTACATTTTTTATATGAGTTATATATATTCTTGTGTTTTCTCTTTCTGGGTGCATTGAGTATCAACCCTTCTATGTTTTTTGTCAAGTTTGTTACCTGTGGTAAATAATAACCCTCCTGTTCTCCCCATATCTTTAACTATCCCTTGAAAGTCCTTTGCAGTGAGGAAGTGAGAGAGAATTTCAGTTTTATCCACTTTTTTTAATAGCTTGAAGAATTATCCTGGAGAAGAAATAGTTGCTGTAATTAGTCTAGAAGTAATGAAAGAGGAGCTCTGATGAAACATACTGATATTTACCATAGCCTGCCTACAGAAGCTATTTCTGTCATTAATTTTTTTTTAATTTCCAATTAGTCTGGGGGTAGTAGACATTAAATGCTCACCTCTTAGAAAGAATGGGATTTGTCACAGAGCAGTGGCACTGTGGCATTTGTAGAGACTTTTCCATCACTGGGGGATAATCGGTTTAATGAGGGTGTGAACAGATTGCTAACTGCTGTGGTGGGCTTTCTGGGCTGGAGGGAAGAGGTTAAAGTCTGGCAATGTCAGCAGGTACCTGGCAAGAAAGCGCATTTGGTTTCTATACCAAATGTCATGACATTTTTGTTTTGTCTTCATTTTTCTTGTGGGCTCTTGTTCCGAGCAGCATTTTTATTGCAAAATGCCATTGTATCACATTGAAGCTGTGTATTGTGTGCTGTATTGCACTCTGGGCAGGCTGAGAGGCTCTCTGCCCACTCAAGGCTTAAACACAGGCTGGTCTTACTGCATTCATACAGTTAGAGACACGTGCTGGAGGCTCTCAACTGCTTGCTTTATTCTGTGTCTCCTACTGTATGTGGTGTATCTTTTTTTTCAAGAAATCAGAGCTTGTTTCATACACAATCAAAATTGTTAAACATAGTTAACAACTCTGTAACATCTCTGATGCTGTGGAGTCAATAGCTGGTCGCATTTTAGACCACTAGCTACTATAAGCCTCAGAAATAACTCCATGCTGGAGCTGTGAAGTGTGACATGTACACATCACTATGATCTGCTACTTTTTGAGGTGAAGACACTTAAAATCAAACCTGAGGTCCCAGGCAGCTTGCCAGATGCCCTAGATGTGTTCTCAGTGGCTTTAAAGCTCTGCAGAAGTTAGGGTACTTGTGAAGTGCAGGAGGGTTCCAGACTGCTAGGGGTTACTTATACTAAGTTTTCACTGATTTAAAACATGTGATGGATGAGATTCACAGTTAAAAACACCTCTCTAATAAAAACATGTGACTGCTTAGTCCTCCTCTTAAAAAAAAAATAAATCTGCAGAAGTTCAGCTGGAAAGTATGAGGACTTAATGTTAAAGGTGGTGAATGCTGTGGTGTTCAATCATCAAAAACTAGTATCTGAAGTAGTGATTTCCTTTCTATTTTCCTACAGTTTGAATTGCCAGCATTTTTATAAGGTCTGTTATGCCTTCAAAACTAAAGCTCCCTTGGCCATTCAAAGGTGATGGATGGATCCACAGACAGTCCTGAGCTGCAGGTTCACAGCGTAACATTTTCAGGCAGATGTAAGATAGTTTTTGATATTTGCTTATTGAGTGTGTGTCTTATTGTACTGCGGGGGTTAATAGAAGCTTGGTGGGACTTCAGATCTTTTGTTGCCTTCTTCTCTCCCTACAACAGTCCTAGTGGTAAATGTTTTTAAGAGGTCTAGACACTTCAGCAGGGAAACAATGAAGCATCATCAGGAGAACTGAAAGGATGATGAAGGATTTAACTGAATGCACTTTTTTCTTTTAAATTTATGGTGTATAAGACATTTACTAGAATATGCAATTAACCTTGAGTTTCTAAAATTGTGATGTATTTCTTTCTTTAGGAAATAGCTCCAAATTAACTGCTAGCATAACTTCAAAAATGTCCTTGAGGTATTTAACATATATTAATTTAACAGGTGATTTTATGTACAGGTGGAGAGCCATATAAATACCCAGACTTAGTTATAAATATTAGATTTAATCTTGGCAAGGACACTTAAAATAAAAGTGAAGTATCGGTAGGTATCAATTCCCAGGTCACCTAATTAAGTGACATCCTTGCTTCATAATTTTTATTGTGCTAAACAAGGAATGTGTATACTAATTAAGATGACAAATACTTATATTCAATCTAATTATAGCACTGCCAGGAGGCACTATAATAGTTAAGGGGCTGTCAATGTTTTTACTATGAAATCTTGGTCTTATTGGTGCACAGCTGAGCTATAATATTGTACTTGCTGCCTCACAATGTGGTAGAAGATTTCACACTGCAGGTACTGTCTTGATTTTAATTTGTTTGCTTGAAAGGCATCTTTTTCATAGTGTTTGAGATAGAAGGTTCAGAGTAAAAATACGGTTCATGGGTTTTGAAGCAAACACAAGCAAACTTAAGTAGTTTACATTGCAACTTGTTCTATTTCCATAAATAGCAATATTTGATTGTTTATTCAAATGGAATATGTTAACAAAACTGAATGGGAGATCTGGCAGGAGCAAGATCTGGGCAGAGCTTTAGGTCCAATGTTTTTATCTGAGATGATTCGGAGGGGCATAGGATTGGAGGAAATGGCAGCAAGGGCTGTGAAGTGTACCTGGGGCTCACAAAGGCCCTGCTGCTCCACAAGGTGGGGTGATTGGAAATTGAATTAATCAACAGATCAGTAGCTATTGTGTCCTGTCCTGAGTGGAGAAGCTTGTTGCTAGGATTAACTTTTTACTACGAAAATGTTTTGCTGTGGTCTTGTGAGTGGTGTGAAACTCATTAAGAGCCATATCTTGGCAATTAGCAGCTTCCACGTGGCAATGGTGACTGAGGATGTTTCATGAGCGGCCAGGCTAAGGCAGAGCAGGGCTGAGGCAGTAGTGCTTTTCTCTAGGCTGAGATTTACAGCTCAGCATGGTCAGATTAGTAGAAGGAGTTGCCTTTTTGTCTCTGAAGTGCTCATCTGGAGCATCACCACACCAGAATCTGGCCCTGAAGGGGACCAACTTAGTTTGTTCTGTGCTTCTGGCCTCACTGGCTGAGTGCCAGCCTGCCTTCTGCTGGGGCTGCTCTGAGAGGTCCAGACTCAGGTGTGCCTGTTGGTTTTCTGCAAGCACCTAAAACAATCCATCCCATCCAATGAGCATCTCTGGCTGCTGCTCAACTCAAGGTGATTTTTATAAATCATCTTCTATTTTACAGCTTTCTCCTACTCCAAATGGAAGCTCCAGCAAAAGCAGCTCATCAGCCTCAGCTGCTTCCTTGTCCTATGCATTGTGGTACCTACTTATTAACTTCAGTACACAATAGCAAGCATTCCTGATGCCCAGTGGTTATAAGGCTTCTGCATCATGGTACAAAGATACTTTCTTTCAGAATTAATATTTGCACCAGGTTTACAATTTGTGCTTAATGTCATCTCTTGTATGCTGCTTGCTTTGCTGGGAAATTTGTCACCACTGTAAGTGTTGGGCGTTTCATTCAAGAGACCATTGAGGGAGACAATGAAGAAGAAAATAATGCAAAATAAGCCAAAGCCTCCTAAAATGAGCTTGGAAATTATTACAGACCTTTGTTCCCTTATGGAGTTTCTGATGCTGCACAAAAGAAAAAACATTATATATAGTCTTAGAAAATTGTATGCTGCCTGAAACATGAAATCTGTAGCATATTCTGAATGTTTTGTGTTAGCAGCAAGACATTAGATTTTCAGTGCTATCCAAATAAGCACATGGAATAAAGACTTCAAGCTGTAAATCTATATCTATTTGTAGTTTACTATCCGTACTATCTCTGTTTAGTGTATTTATCTATCTATAGTTCTCTTTTAAGTTGGTACTGGACTGGATGAATCTCCTTAGTCTTCACTAACATTCTTTATCTCAAATTTACTGTGTTTTTGAACAACAGTATATGGGAATAGATGCAATATAGTTTTAGCTGATTTTATTTAGAGTGATATTTAATAGTGGTTTTCAGCAGTCTTTGTTCCTGCTCTGTTTTGCATTTATATGCGAAGTAGTCAATAACACAGCAAATACTAGCTGTGCACAGTCAAGGAAACTTTTGAAATCCATACCTGTAGCTGACTTTTAAGCCAAAATAAGAATGACTGCACAAGCAACAGATTCTTTGAGATAATATATAAATTGTCTGCATATGTAAACATACTTTGTTTTACTTCTGGTACACTTGTGACCTGGTAAATTAATGATTTATGCAATTTTTTACTCAGTGTTCAAATTCACCTTGATTTGTCACACTTAGTAATTAATGTGATTTAGAGTAAAACACACTTGCTGCCTGGGCATTTAAACCATGTGAAAACAAGTGTGCCCATAGAGACCTTCACATGGGACCTTCCTTTTAGTGACACATAAACCAAAATAATCAATATGGTATTTAATATAGTGTTACTTTATTTTGTTCCCTCACAGTCTTTAGCTTGGTATATGCAGATATGAGCATTTCCTGCTTTGGTGTACACATCTTGCTCTTATTTTGACATGCCACAGCAATCTGGTAATAAAATTCCTGAATTTGGAGGTGTTTTCAGGTAACATATATTCTGATTTTAATGTGCCTCTGTTTGCCTTAGGTTGGTCTGTGCATTGGAGTTAAGTGGCTTTTCTATGATGTAAAAAGCCTTGCACTGGTGTGCCTCAGAAGAAAAATTCAGGAATTGGAAATCCTGCTTGGAACTTTCAAAGATTATTCCAATGGTTTCAAATGAGAGGCTTAGAAATTTGAGTAGAGGGTGTTTTCACAGCCTGTCTTGGTGCCAATCACTTCACTCCTGAATTTCATTTGACATGCCTCACAATTAAGTATAATATGTGTGAGAATGTAGGTCAGGAGTCTGTTTATTCTAAGTATGATTTGGTTTCATGGGGAAAAAAAAACAACTTTAAAAGGACTTGAGAGAACAAAGAGCTGAAAAATTACTTCAAAACAAATTTTAATGAAGCTTTCTACTACACACTTAAAAAACAGGTATTATGTTTCCTGGAGCATTATTAACATAGCTGAATTAGCTTTATGTGCTGCCACTTCATCCTGAGATTCTCCTGAATATCATGGCTTTGCTGTGTGCCACTGTTCAGCATACCAAAAGTTTTTATTGCAAAAATAGGTCCCCAGCCAGGGAGTTAGGGACCTGGGGTCTGCTGAACTGTGCTTTCTTGAAGGTGTTTCTGCAGACTTTATAGTCAAGCTTTTCTAGTAATTCCACTTCCGCTGTGAGCCCATCTGTGTGACCTGTCTTTAACGTCCCTTTAAAATCATCCCCTTCTGCACAGCTGCCCAAAGACTCAGCTGTGCTATGATAGAAGCAGAAGGGTTTCCCCTCTGTCTTGTGGAGTGTATGGTTGTGAGATCAGCATTGGATTCCCCAGGGCATGTGCTTGTCACACACACACCTGAATCAGCAGAAATTGCCTGCTTTATGAGGTGTTGAATTTAAAATTAAGTTTCTTACTTCCCCCAAGACCAGGATTTCCCTAGAGGCATGAAACTGAGTATCTTTCCCCTACAGCAGCACAAGCCAAAGCAGAATGGCCAAAATGGAAGACATGAAAATGCTGATCATGTCTATTTAGCATGTAGAAGCCTGTATTAAGGTCCCATTGTGCAAGACAGGACACAGAACAAAAGCACATTCCTGTGAAAAACACTATTTTAGCTGTGAGAAACAAAAGATGACTGTACCAGAGATGAGGGGGTTGGAGGTAGCAGTGAGACAACCCTAACTAGAATAAACAGCAGCCGCAGCACACCAGCTGCCTAACATCATAGCAGAAACAATTTTGAGTAGTTTGAGAGCAGCTTCCAACCATTTGCTTCACCACATTACTTAGTCAGTTTTTTCATTCAATGTATAGCAAGGTACAGAGATTAACCTGAAAATGTATTTCCCTGCTGCCTGGCTTGGTGCTAGACCAGGAATTAGAGATGAGCAAGTACTTTGAGGAAGGAAGACTAGTGTGAAACTTAATTTCACTCTTATGTGGGGCTTATAGCCTGCCTTCCCTAGCCCAAATAAACTATGCTTGTATTAAAACAAGGTGAAAAATGTATGTGCAACTGCTAGAAAATACCATTCAGACTGATTCCTAGATTGATTGGCACTGAGATTGATTGGCACTGAGATGGATTAATTTGTCAGGAGCAAGGTCTGTCATAACAATGCTTAGCACTTCACAAATATTAACTAATCATTTGCTCTCATGCTGTCAGGCAGTAATTTTCCTTCATATACAGATAGAAAAAAACCAGCAGCCAAGGACGAGTGACTTGCCTGAGGTGAAGCAGCCTGCCAAAAGTGGAAGTTACCACCACAGTTACCACTATGTCTCTGTACATGGATGCCGTGAGGAGCTGTGTGTCTTGGAGGGCCTGGGAGTTTTGGTTTCTTCTGTCTTCCTGGGATACAGAGGCCAGATTAGACTGAGGTATCTGCATATCTAAATAGATGTAGTTTCTGTAAATGCTGTCACCCTTTCCTTAGCAATGAAGCCTACAGGTACTTTCCTACTTATCAGCAATCATTGATAAAGTATAACGAATCCAGAAACACAGTGAGATTTGCCTAGCCTTTTCAATTTTGGACAAATATCTAATTATTACGGAAACCAGATGTTTCTCCCATCCGTAATATCTTTTACGTCCTCTTATAAGTGTGAAAACAAGACTTAAAATAAATGGGCTTATAAAAGCCATGCAGCACTGAAGACCAGATGTCCTGGGCAGCAGTGTTTACCTTCTTCAGTGGATAGGGCCAATGCAAGTTACCAGCAGGATCAAATACAATACATCCACTACGAGTCTCATCACTTCACCTTGCCTCACACTCTTCCTTTTGGGCTGAGGTATTAATAAAAAAAATGACAAGCTAGAAATCAATGTCAGATATTAAAAGTATTTATTATCCATGTGAAACCTTACCCTGCATTTCCTACAGTGGCAGCAGTTGATTGATGAGGCTGACACATAGGAACGTTCTCTTGCTTTGACAAGTTTGATAGACCCTTTGACTTGATTTTTTTTTTTTTCTTGTTGGATAAAAAGAAAACAGGTGTGGCAGGCTTAATATATATATATAAAATATATATATATAATCTTTGGTATAGGTACTGTCTGCTGAGAAATCCTGATCTTTGGAAATAAAAATATTTGAGATCCTGTAGTAAGCTTTGTCTCCAGCTTCTCTTGGGATAGTGTTGCATACTTACACTTTCTCACAGAATTCCAACTCAAATGTGAATTTCTAAGAAGTCCAAAAATTAAATGGTTCAACCTGGTTTTCAGACTGGGGAGGCAACTCCAGGTGATGAATCACAACATGATTTTTTGTTTGTGGTTTTTGTTTTTGTTTTTTTAACTTAAGAAATGAGTACAACTCATGTTACTGACTTGTGGCTCTCTCAAGAGTTAATTTTTCTGCCCTCATTTTCCCTTGAGTTAATTTCAAGTTATCTTAATCACATGCTGTAAAGTAATTAAAAAATACAGGTCTTTAGATCCTTCCCTCAAAATGGCTCAGAAGGGAGTATGTGGGTCAGGGGAACACTGGAACCAGAGTCTCATCAGACTGTGACAAGATAAATTATTCCACCATTTGTGAGAGCAGAATATAATGAGGTTTGACATAGTGAAAACTAAAGCTCATTCGGTGACTAAAATTTTACATATAAGGCTGGTTTTGGAATATCCCAAGAGGTCTTTGTGCAGCTGTTTAATACTGTGAGTTTTCTTTATAGATGCTTAAACAGTCAGGCTTGCAGGAGTGCCTGATACTGCTGTGGCACAATGAAGGAGTTAGGGAAGCAGGAGGTTGATCCAAAACTGTCTTTTTTTATGTCCTACAAATGTTCAGGGACTAAACCAAAACAAACTAAAAATCCAACACAGAATGATTTTGTAGGAATAACCAGAAGCTCCTTGCCTGTATAAAGAGGATCTGGATTAAAGGCCTGACTGAGTGAGGGTGGAGGCTCTGAGCAGAAACACTACTCTGTACCAGAGGTGCCATTCCCAGGATGAGCTGTCACAACTGGTAAATTGGGATGAGATGTAGCAGGAGAGCAGTAATTTCTGCATATAACAGAAGTCTAGAATCTGCTTGAAAACACTTTAGTTCACTGAGAAATGTTTGCTAAGAGAGGAGCATTAATGGTTTCAGTATGTGCAGAAGTGGGCATGAGCATTTCATTACCTGTTAGTTCTGCCTGGTTTTGTGATTGTCAAAGAAATGGACAACCCTGATCTCCTAGTCTGGCTGTGTGTAGTAAATTATGGTAAAAGCAAAGTTTGTATTTATCTGAGCATCAACTTGAGATTAATGCCTACCTCAAATATATCAGCACATTGATGCTGGATTTACCCCTATCTGGGATTGTTTGACTTGGAATATAAAACAAAAGGTTCAGTTTTCCAAGTGGACAACTGCAAGGAGCTTAAGTATTGCAATCAAAGGAAGAGACTGAGACAGAAAAACTTGAGCTCCCTTGGTGTAGGAATTAGAGGAAAAATCCACTGCCTTCTAGCTCAAACCAATGGGATGAATTGGTTTTCCTTCCTTGAAGTGGACTTGTGGCACATGCTTGCACATTTGTGGCATGTCTAAAGAAAGAGGTTTTTTGTTTTTTGTTTTTTTTTTTTTTAAGATTACAGTTGTGGCTGAGACTTCTAAAAGGGCCATATCCCCACCTTGGATCCTTTCTGCACTTTGTGACACAGTGAGAACCTTTCCTCCCAGGCTCCCTGACTGTGGAGGATCCAGAAACACTTCTCAGGGCTAATAAATTGTTACTGTATTTCTAAGTATTTCATATTGCAGTTCTAAAGAAAATTCTTTAACATACAATGAGAACAAGACAATGCAAGCTGATGCTTGCAGCTGGAATCCCTGATATAAGGCCATGAGCATATCCAGAAGTGAGAAGAGCCAAGCTTTTATCCTGCAGTTCCTTCTTTTGGGAGCAAAAATAGTTGATATCCAGTGGTTTTAATAAAATCAATCTTTGGATAGGATTTGTTTCATCTAGGTTTTTCTGGCTAGCAATTAAGTGTTTGGTTTTATCTGCATTCAGTAGCCAGATGAGAGACAGAAATCTGTAGAGACCACTTCATTCCACCTTGTTAGACACTTGTCATTAGGGGAGCTGAGAGGAGTCCCATTCATCATAATCTTTTCTGAAGAATTAAACTGCTGATATCACAAGATTTGATTTAGCAAATAGACTTGTTTGTAGAGAAAATGTGAGTGGAAACATTTTGTTTAACTCTGTAAAAGTAGGAGAAACTGATTTTTTGGAAGGACTTAAATCTTCAGCTTTTACACACAAGCTAAATTGAAAGACTCGTTTTGCTCTACTGCAAATTAAAATAAGGTCTCAGTTGTTTTTTGTATGGTAGGTTCTGCTGAAATCAGATGGGAAAAATTGCTGTCTTCAGAAGCTGATGAAGAACCTTTTGAATTTCCTGATTAATTGAGCTTGATGTGTTTTATGCTTTTTTGTTTGTTTCTACAGTCAGTGTAGTGAGAGTTATTGATGGGGCAACGTGCTGTTGAAAAAGTAGTCAGAGCCAGGGGACCTGAAAGAGAGATCTTTTATTCAGTGTCAGGCTTCTGCCTGCCTGGTTGCGTGTATCAGGGGACTCTAAGCAGTGCTGTTGACAGTAATCAACAAAATATTACTCTTTGGTCTTAAAATATGGAGTGCTGCACTTCAGGAAAAGGGTCTTGGATACTTGTTTTTATAGGCACATACCAGCTGAGGTTTGTTTTCCAGAGCTACTAAAGTGACTGGGTGGATTTTCCTGGAGAGGGCAGAAAATGTTCTTGCTTTAGTGCCACTAGTTGCCAAAAGCTTTGTGTTGCATTCTGAATTGCAGGGTGGATAGAGCCAAACAAGGCAAAGGTTGAAAGCTTTTTATTGTGGGCAAAGCAGCATACTATTTCTTCATTCTAATTCAGAAACAGCTGTATTGCTTTAGTTGAAATTAAAAAAAAAAAAAAAAAAAAATTAAAAAAGATAAAAGAAATTGCTTGAGGCATACACCCAGCATGTAAACTTTCAGCCTAAAGTTTGGCAATACCATAAAAAACTGACAAAATGCCTTATACTGGAAAGTGTTGGGCAACTGGGATAATGAGAACTCTGATCCTTCAGATACAGTTAAATGGAAACATTCAATGTCCATTGTTTTCCTAGCTTTCTTGCTTGCAGCTGGCATTCTTTCTTTTATATAGAAAGAAGCTCTGAAGCATTTTTTTGCTGGAAAAAAAAAATAAATCCTCTATGCTGAGAATTGCACAACTTGGCAAATGTTGGGCAGAAATACTAGAGCCACTAACTCTGTCAAATACCCTTTTAAGTTAACTCTGGTTTCTGTATCTCTTTTTATTTTGAGCCATCACAGACTTTTTTCCCCTTTCCATACCTTGCATATGACAATAGATCATTTGCAGCTACCAGAGGTGCTGGTAGCTTTAGTGGCTGTGTGCAATTTTGCTTTCAGTGACTGTAGCCAAACCCCAAATGCATAAATTGGCCATTCAGTTTCAGTGGTAAAAATGATATGCTATGTGTGAGATCAGCAGAGACATGTCATCAGAGCAGGAAAGGGTTCAAGCATTTTTCCCGTTGTCATCTAGCCATACAGTGGTAGAGAGCAGGAAAGTAAAGAACAACTTGAACATCACTGGCCTATGCATAACTGGTAATTGTCTTTAACAGAGCTTGTTGCTGATATTTTTAAAGTGTTTTTATTTAAAGAATACTGGTATGGTATTGAAAACTAGACCTATTTCTTATTATTAAGATTGCATGATCAACTTGCTCATATTTAGTTGTACTGTCTTGCTTCAAAGAGAAGCTATACAGAGCAAAATGAGAGACCAAATCCTAATGAAATGTTTGTTTGGATGAGACAGGGTTAAAAACCCAGCTCTCTGTGTGAACAAAAGCAACTGGGTTTTTTATTTAGCAATGTCTGATGCAGGGGATGTTCTTACTCCAAATTCAGTCACCATGGAAACAAAACTTCTGTTTAAGCATGCTGTATCTTTGACAGAGCAAGGGGCTTCTTTTTTGGCAGACATTTTTCCATCTTCTTTGTATATGTTGAATGCTTCTGGAATTAGCCACTTTCTTCTATGTTCTCTGAAATGCATTAAGTTTCTACTGTGCTATATAAAGTGTTCCCATTGAAACAAAGGCACCACTTTTCAGTAGGATTCTGAGATCTCGGGAAATTTAAGATGTCTCTCTTCCTCCAAAAACATCTAAAAATCAGAAAGTTCACATGGTGTGTTTGTAAGAATTTCTATAAAAAGGTGCTCTGACTGTCAGAGGTAGCACAAGTGATGTGGAAATTGCTATGGTAACTACTTCTATTGTATTTAAAAGTAAAAAGTCACAGAAAACCTGTGCAGACATTAGTACGTGAAAACTTGCCTTGTACAGAGTTCACATAACCACTCTCCATGTTGTCTCATTCCTGAAGGAGGTGCTACAAGTGCCTGGTGCATGATGCTTTGCATGTTGGGTGGTGACCCAGCTGCTCTTGGGCATCTCTTGGTGCTCCTGCTG
>NW_009952476.1:170674-224266 GCF_000747805.2 Chaetura pelagica | reverse complement strand
CATCTCTTGGTGCTCGTGCTGAAAGGGCTGATCATGAGCCACAGACGGACTAACTGGCATGAAGAAATCAGCTGCCGCTGGAGGCATCTGGGACAGATGAGCAGGTAGCTAAAATCCAGAGATCTGCTTTTATTCAAAAGGCACAGGAATCCCAGAATCAAAACTCGTTACTTACAGGTTTCATCTGAAAGAAAGTAGGAGGTGGGTGAGATGCAGCTCACCAGTAACTGCAGTGTGTGTGTCTCAGTCTGCAGGGTCTTTGTGTGCAATTCTGACATTTCAATGTGCTACACTGGCTCAGGAGAGCTGCACAGTCCATTCTGTGTGCTGCCTGCAAAGTTTTGGTACTTATTTGGCCTGTGTTTCTTTTGGAAACTGAGTTGCTTTAGAGGAGAAGCCAAAGACTAGAAATCCTGCATTTTTCTTTCAGCTCCTTCATGAGTGATGTTTGGGTATATTGGCAGTAGAAGTAGGTCTGGAGATTTTGTCTCTCTAGAACTCAGCAAGTTGTACTTACAGCATTAAATCCGAAGTACAAACTGTTGTGTTTGTCAGCTTGCAGTAATGAGCAGAAACTGAGAAATGTACAGCAAATGTGAGAGGCATCAGAGCCCATGATGCTGTGACCTTGAAAGACAGTGGAAATGTTCATGGCACTGAGAATTCATGGAAAGCATCACCCAGAGACAGAGCCAGAGAGTGCTGCAATGGAAAAAACATGATTTTTCTGTGTTCAGCCGAGTTGTTTGTGAAATGCCTTAATGGTGGAGCTTGGTTTCATTGACCCCTGCTTTAACAGAGTATTCTGATTTAATTATTTGAGGTAGCTAGAGATGTCTTCAAGATGTTTGACTTGATTTGTTTGAAAAATGGGACTGTCTGCATGTCTTTCCCTTGTTACAGTAAATAATCAAATGTGTAAAGATGCTAAAATCAAATTACAGGCAGACAGACTTCGACTCAGCCTCTATGGCTGCAGGCAGGAAGAGCAGTAGTATATGCCTTAAATCTGGAAGCCACAGGGGCTTCCAAGAAAGTTACTGGTAGAATAATGTAAGAATAATTGATAGGAAATGATCACTGGGAGAAGCTACAGTGGAAGATTTTGTAGAAGAGCAGACTGCAGAGGACAGATATCAAGGCAGCTGTGACTTTTCTAAATTATTATGCAAACATAGCAAATAAAGTTAGCTTTTCATCTGTGTGATACCTTGCAATCAGTATTTCGATGTACTCACCCCCCAAGTTGGGTGTGTATCCCTGGCCATATGTCCTCCTGGGTCAGAGAGGGGGTGTCATGAGTGTCACCCTCACTGTCTACCAGAGGGTTGTATAGTTTGTATGCAACTATTTACTTGTCTCCCTCAGCAGTCTGTGGATGTCATTTCTTCATACCAGGAAGTCATCAGCCTTATGTTTTATGGGTGAAGGTTATACATGAAATCAAATGTAAGCTATTTTCCTGGTGTTCTTGGCGGAGAGTTAGTGTTTGCAATATCCTGGCACAGCCCTGTGTTCAGCAATGTGGGGTAATAGGGTACCACGTGGAATTAATTTCCTGAGACAGTGAAAGCACCTGCTTTCTCCAGAGTATTTTTACCAGTGTTGCAACATTAAACCACTTTATACAACAGTTGCTGTTTGCTGTAGCTGGAAATTCTCTACTCACGGGTGTGCCATCAGCATGGGCCTGGTACCAAGCGGGTGTGCTCAGATCTGCAGCCACAGGCCTTGGCATCATCAGAAAGGATAAAGAAATGTTCAAGAGCTGCCTGAATCAGTCAGACAGTGCTGCCTGATATATTGTACAGGGCCCAGGAAAAAAAAAAAAGGGGGGAAAAAAAAAAAAGCAGAGGGAGCTTACAGTCTCACTTACAGCCAAGGTAGTGATTTGGGCATATTTAGGGGAACAAGGAAGGGTGGGAGGAAATAGCACAGTGGGATTTAGGATGGTGGGAACACTTTGTGTGAATGCCACAGAACAGAGTATGGTTCCTTTCTACTAGGAAGGACTAAATCACTTCAGATTGGAGTAGCAATGTGTAAATCTTTTTCTAAGTTGAATCAGAATATAATATTTTGAGATTAAAAAAACATTCATTTGGTCTCTTGGGTCCTGATGTAAGATGCAGAAACTATGAGTCTCTTCCTTTCCACATTTAAATCCTGAGGTGCAGATAAATGAGCAGCGAATAAAATGTCTCTTGATTCAGTAACTGCTTTCTGTTCTCCTGACTCAGTACTAACCAGCTCATCCTTCTGGCAGGGAGGAAACCCATGGGCTGAAGTTGCTGTCTTGCCTACATCCTTTCAAATCAAAGTTCTTGCCCTCTCGTAAGCTTTGAGTCCATGCTGAACATAAGCAGGCTTCAGTGGTCCCTGATGGGGCTTCCAGATAGAGGAAAAATACCAACTTTTTAGTGATGCATGTGCTTTCTAAAACTCCTCTTAAACAGACTTGCTGCTTAAATCTGTTTATTTACTGTGGCACATTGTGCTGATTATGTTTTAAGGAGCTCAGCAACCAACATCAGAGCTTTTACATAAGTGAGATCTGAGGAAAAATGGGAGTGAGATTTCAAATATCCCATTAATCTTTCCACTTTAGGTTTGAGCCAGCTTCAAATTGCACCAAACTCCTGCCAAGTGTGAGTTTCAGTCCAAATAAAGACGACTTGGCAGGTCTGAGCTGTGAGGCTTTGTTTCAGGAGCGTTTCAAGGAGAGGAGAGTGTTTTGGTTGAGAGTGCGCCGAGGCAGCGCTTTGTGACAGCCCCGTGCCAGTTGGCCCCAGCTGTGCATGCTGAAGACACACTTCTGGTTTTTCCATTTCTTTGCTTATGTCTTTAATCTGCATGTGCAGAGGTAACTGTTAAAATGTTTGTACATGGGAAGCCTGGATTTAGATGTGACTTAATCCCACACACAGGTGCAATTCAGCCTCTGAATTTAAGGCTTCACGCTAAGTCTTCACCTCGATGACAGCTGCAGGATTTTTGGATCAAGTTCTCCTGTTCCCATCCCCACTTACGGTGAACCTGGATTCCTTATATTGGTCTTCTGTAACGTGAATCCAGAGGAGTTAAAAGGGAATAACTAGAACCACATGCTGTGAGCATGCTGCTTGCAGAGCTGGGGCCATGAGGCGTGTTGTGAGACATTAGGGAGTGGTCTCAGTGTAATGAGAGGGCTGTGACTGGTCTGAAGTCTCCCAGACTACCAGTGAAAATGAAAAGACATGTTTTTACCTTTTCTGGGGCTGTGAATAGAGAAAACTGTTCCTCTGAGGCTGGTTGAGATTTAAGCCTCCTAGCTTTGTGGAGGGACAAGCAGGAGTTTTCTGGAGGGACAAGCTCTTGAGTTTCTGCTGAGGGAATGGGTGTGCTCTTGATCCCACACGTTACCAGCTCAGGATCTGTGCATGCAATAACCCTGGAAATCCTTCCTGTAGTCTGGCTGCTTTGTGTCCTGCATTATCAGCTATTTGGCAAATTTTCCCAGTCACCCATTTCCTGTTTTTTTTCCACGAAATAAGGGACATTAGCACAACAGTAAGAAGGAGGCTATGCCTTCTCCTGGCTCCTGCAGGCATAAATCAGGACATCTGCTGCATGGCATGAGCTTTGGCTAATTTTGCCAGGATTTCAGGTATTAGTCTGGAAGCATTTGGCTGTGACCTGAGTGATGACATCCACATGAGAATACTTATTTGCTGCAAAGCACTTACTACTTCTGTGGTCTTTGAGGTGGCTTGTGTCCAGATCTCTTGCAGATCCCAAGAATGAAACATGGAGACTTGTGGAGTTTCACCAGTCCTCATGCCCTTCCCACTCTAGTAGATGTTCTCCCTGTAGATATAGGCACTGTTAGGAAAAAAAAGTAATTGAGGAATTACCTAGAAGACACTTTTTGGCAGACACAATTTTTTGGTAACATTTTGAAGCCTTCTGTTGACTGGAAAGCAGGTTTTGGTGCCTCCACTTTGCCTTGAATGTACAACTGCAGAGTCTCTGCTGCTCTCAGCCTGGCTGCTAACTTTGCTAAGCTAAAGCACTAAAAAAAGCTAAATAGTTTGGTGTCCCGAGGCCTTTTTCTCTCAGTAGCCTCTGTTTGATTCTAAACTGATTCTAACTTCCTCAGAACACAGCAAAATTATGTAGCTGGATTAAACCTTTTCCAGGAAATTTTTTAATACTTCTCCAGCTCAGTGACTTGTGTCTCTTTATGGGCACGTATCACTAGGTTCTTATATTAATACCTCTGTCCCTGGTAATGCTCCTGGATGTCTCTGAACACCATTTTCTCCCCATTTTTCGCCTAAAACTTGGTGGAAGTGAGTTGCTATATTTGGATTTTCCTGCATCGTGAGTGTGCATAGAGTGAATGTGACAACAGATTGTGGAGAAAAGGCTGCACACTCTCCCACTCACAGATTTCCCAGTTTTTGTGGATCTCTGGGGTGCCTAGGGCCTATTTATTGTATTCCTTCTTTTCCCTCTCTGCTCACCTTAGTAGTCCTTGCACAAACTCAATTGAATTTATTCTCTTGAGCAAGACAACTCTGGAGTCCATGGTATATATATAAATCTGAAGTGCACAGTTTTTTCACACATAAAAGATTAGGCATTAGCCCCTTTACATCCCCATGAAGAGCCAACCCTGAGAGGGGGATGGAGGCTTTGCCTGACTACCCATCTGGCCACTTAGCTAAAATCCAGGCCAAGTTTTGTTGAGGCAGAAACTTGGCCATTGCAACAGCAGATGTCATTCTGTTGAATTTCTGAATAAAATGTCATTGTGTGTTGGCACAATAAGAGGCATATTGTGTCTTTTAGACCAGCCAGCAAGGACAATCTTTCTGGCAGGGTACTGTGCAGTTAAAAAGCAAGCCTGTGTTTTATGTTTGTGGTACCTGGGTCACTTGTCTGCCTCCTCTCAAGCCAATCTGTCAATCTGGCAGGGCTGCCTCTGAGGCTGATCTGCTCTCAGAGAGATGCAGAGCCAAGAGATGACTTAAATGGACAGCCCATGGAGGGTTTTTTCCACAAGATTGTCTTCTGTTGATGCTGCACAGTAACATCTGCTAAGGCTCATATTCCTGAGCGGCCACCTCCTCCTTTCCAGAATTTCTCCATATTTAATGTGACAGAAAGGATAATCACTTTGTCATCTGAGGGGACTTTGTGAGGATCTGTGCCACCTTTGGTGCCAGCACAGACAGGTCACCCCATCCTAGGTAAGAGATTTTGCCTCCCAGACCATCCCTGTTGGGAAGGAGACTCCTGTAGAGGAATTTCACCTTGGGTAAAATATAGAGCAAGCCAGAGGCATCTCTTCCATCACTCAACCCTCTCTTGCAGTACTTTCTACTAAGTGCTTTTTTGTTCTCAGAGCAACCTTGGATATGATAGATTTTAAACAAATAAATAATCCAGCTGCCTGTACCGAGTAGCATCGCAACAGCAAGACAGACAAGTCAGGATGTCTGGTCTCTCTAGCTTTTAATGTTGTGCCAGTGTCACTCAGAGCAGCTGGCCTTCCCTTCCCTGGCCATCTCCAGCCCTCCAGGATGGCATTCTGCACCTGTGAGTGTGTGTGTGTGAGTGTGTGTGTACACCACATAGCTATTTTAGGTAGGCAGCATCCCCTTCTTAAGCAGCAGTGTCTACTGGGGGCTGAACCAGTCTTCTCCTGCTTTCTTTTTATCTTTTTGATGATTAAATAAATACTACTAAGCCTTGTTTCTTTCTCCACCCTTGGGAAAAAAAAACAAACAACCAAAACCAACCCTTAAGATATCCCTTAGTAGTGTCTCTTGGGGTTTTTGGCATTTTCAGATAGCTACACGCAATCTTACCCTCTCCAGCTGCTGCACTTGTTGGATTCATCACTGCTTCTGGGCCTGAGTGAAAATGTGCTGTGTCCAGTGAGAGGCATTACAAGAAGTCATCTTTCATATGTTGATTTTTTTTTTTCTCTCCCAGTGCAGTTGTACACATCCTGTCTGCTGCTTCCTAAAGAAGACAGATGCTTTTTAAAATTTCTTTTCTATTTGTTTTTAAAAGTTGGAAACTTTAGGAAATGTGCTTTTCTTTTGCTTCGAGGTAACTAAAAATTGCCACATTAATTTTAAGTTTGTTGTTGAATAATAACTGCCTGGAGATTTGTTACTTGTGTAGCAGGTTGGTGCCTTATGTGATTTTTAAAATGACCAAGACACAAAACCCTGAGAGCAAAAATTTATAGAGAAGAGATAAGAAATTTTTATTAAGAAGAGAATTAGCTTGCTGTTCAATATTTTTTTTTTCCTTACTGTTATCTGGGGCCAAAAAAGTCCCAGCATTTGGATTGTCCTGAATATTGGCATCTCTCAACAGGACTTTCAAGGGCAAATAACTCCCAAATTGCTGAATAACAGATCCTGTCCCCTTCCTTCAGAGGAAATCCTGTGCAGTGCCATGAAATGCTCTCTTGTTCCACCATCTATTAACCTGAAATATAATTTTCCAAAGGAAGTATCATAGAGTCTACACTCAGGACACAAAATACTACACAGATGTGCATCCCTCAAGGTGAGGCTTGGGCCCTTTTCTTCAGTGGGTGCTCAGTGGACCTTTCAGGGCCGTTTGGTTGTCCAGACATACTTAATGTGCTAGTTAGTACCTTGGGTACTGAGAGTGCCAAAAGCAATCTCCTTCCCAAGCCTGTATGAAGTGCTGTGTTATGCTTCATACCACTGAGATTTGGGGACTGCTCAAAGAGCCTTTTCTATAGCAACTTTCAAGTTTCTGTAATATTACCTATTATAAAATAATTTCTCTGTTAGGAATGCATGATGGTTAGGAATGGTAGATGATACATGAGGCTGAAGTTTTGAAAGAAATACCTAGGAGTAGCTGCTGGGAAGTTTGAAGCTTGGGATGGCATTCCTTTAGATTAAAAATAAAAAGGTGTTTGTTTTTTTGGTTATTCTAAGGGGCATCTGATCTTGTAAGATGAGGGAGACCTGGTTTTGAAGCAGAAAGAGAAACGTACGCAAATAACTCTTGAATGGCAAAACATGCACTTAAAAAAAGCCACAACTCAAGCTGTATGTTCATGAGAACATTGTGCATGGTCATATGAACACTGCTAAAACTAATGGTTTCTTGTGAGCGGAAAACACAAGTTATCTGAAGTGCTATGGGACAGGGGCCTCAAGTAGTTGCTATATTTTGAAATCTAGGCCTGTGTCTTGTTTTGGTTCCAATAAATGTGTATCCCATACATACTGGGCCCTAATGGGAAGGCTCTGCTGAGCAAAAGGTTCTCTCATGCTTCATCTCTGCAGGCCTTGCTAGCTGGGGCTGTGGATCTAGATGGTCTCTGGGGCCTCTGACAAATGTTCTGCAATTAAGTGGGCTGATACTTAAGTCTCTTTGATCCTTTAAAAATTTCAACAGCAATTTAGGTATTTATGGCATGCTTAATACTACTCTATCATGTCTGACAACAACATGCATTGTATTGTAAACAGCAGATCAAGGTATTGGCATTTTGTTTTAGCTCTTGTGATAAGTCTCTTGCAAGTCTGACAGTAATGAATGGCCCCATGGTGCCCTTGCTACTTACAGTAAAATACTGTAACTGAGACACATGTCTTTTCCAAATAAAACTTGGGGGTAATAATGTATAAGAAGAACATGAGAAGCAGGAACAAGCAGCACATCCTGGGAGTAGCACAGCCTATGCTCTTTGTGATCGAAAGTATCCCTGCAGGTGTAGATCTGATTAAACCAGATTTGGCTTTTTTTTTGTTTGCTTGTTTGCTGCTGTGGTGCTGCTGTGTGTCCCCAAAGGAGATGATGGCAGACAGGGCTGACAAGGGCATCTGCAAACATGGGAATTTGTCTGGAAACCACTGGCAGAGCTTTGGCTGCACAGGCAGCCCTTTTGCAATTGGTTGCAGGAACCCCTGCTCAAGGAGACTATTGCCAAGGGCTTTACAGCTCCAGGGATGTGACATCCCACCAGAGACTCACTCTCCAAGGCATTGCTACTGTTTAGATGAGAAACCACCAAAAGAAGCTGGTAGTGAACAATACGGATGCAAGAGTGTAGGTGGCTTCTGTCCTTCAGCCTAGATGAAATCAGTGCCTTGGACTATTGCCTTGCCTTGCTGCCAAACATAGCTAGGATAAGAATTAAAACTAGGTTCTTGATGGTTTGTAATCACATAGGATCTCACAATGACTTCTGAAAGTGTGTAGCTGCTAACTCTGGTGTCCTGGCCGCTTTCCAGCTCATATAATTACCGTCTGTCTTTCTTGCCCCCTTCCCTCAACACCCCTGTAGTTTCAATTAGATAAGTCATTCTTCACTTCTCTCCAGAATAATGCATGTTCCTGTGTTTTCCCCACAGAGAAAACCTCTAACATCCACTATAGATTTTTTTTTTAATCTAGACATAATTTGTTTTACATTGTAGTTTTATAATCTAATCAGTATTATCATGTCGGTGTGCCTGATGCAGCCTGTGTAGTTCTGGGGCCTGCAGATTTGTAAGTAGTGCAGCATACCTTTAACACATTAACTTTCTAAACTCTGGACCGAATAAATTTAGACTTGTACCAGGATTCTCACTAGTGATATTTGTCAGGCAGACGTTGGTTAACTAGTTTCTACATGGTAATACAAACATCAGAAGTTAGAGCCATTAATGACTCATTTCTGGCCCCTGCTTGTGGGTTTTGTGCAGCATTTTAGAGAGCACTGTAGGGATGCTGAAACAGCATTTCCTTAACTTCAGCTAACAGCAAGCACAAGTGCCTGGTCTTGGCTGAGCCAGGTTTTTAAAGGCAGTTTGCGAGATGGTGAAGATTTCCAAGTGGCTGCAGCAGTGCCTGGTGCAGTGACATGGTGCTTGGAGAAGCTGACCTTCCCTCGGCTCCAGCTGAGCGTGTGGCAGCCTCAGCCCGGGCTCTGGAGTGAGAGATTTCCAAGTCTTTAAAAGGCTTTGCTAATTTTTCCTGATATGCTGCATCAGTGCCCACTGTAAAACAGTCTGAGCTCAGCAGCTGCCTGGGTGTGACTTGCTGGGTGTGATAGAAGTATTTCTAGTGCTTTTTAAACTCAAACGACTTTGTTTCACTTCAGCAGCAAAAGCAAGTCCTTTACTCTTCAGTGTGAGCTGGGAGGAGACAATGATTTTTCACAAGCCCATCTGTTGTCAGGGCAGTGATTCTCATTGACAGAGAAGCTAATAAGCATTAGGAGGACATTTCACAATTTACATCTCCAGTCCACTGCCTTAATACTGGTTGTAATTCAGCCTGGGACCCTACAAAATCTAGTATTTCCTGACCTGTCATTGGAATGTGTTGGATGGAATTAAATCCAATCTAGTTTAGATGTGGCAAAATTGATTTTTACTTTCTGTACTTAGCTGGGATTAGCCTGGGACTGTAAATTTTTGGAAGGATCTTGTGCAGCTACAGTGCACTGATGGTGTGGCACTTAAGTTTGCTGTATGAAATACAGAGAAGGTGTGATGTAAATGAGAGATTACTACATACAATAATGGAAGAAAAGAGACTGAGAAGAATAAACTCTCCTCAGAATCTCTGAAGAGTATACTGTTTACTTAAGGAGGAGAGTTTAATTAAACTCCAGGGGTGTAATACATCCCTGGGGAGGACAGCTTATGGCTTATGAATCACAGTTGCACATTAACCTGTTTTTTTCTAGTTAGTATGCAGGTGTATGTGAGGCATGTTTGCTTCTCTGGTCCTTGGGGAACAAATCATCACCCCTTGGTGCGGGCTGGGGGAAGATGGTCTTTAGGCTTCGGGTGGTTTTCTCTCCTTTACCCTTTGTTGTGTTCCTCTTTAGAACCCAGACCCCAAAAGATCAGCTTATTACCTACTTGTTGATGATCTTTCTCCTTTCGGTTGCTCAGGAAAACTGGTGAGCTTGGCTTCTGACTTCTGGAAGCTTGTGGGTTGCTAACAGCCCCGGGAGGGACCCTGGGGACTGTGTGGTTGGAAGGAGGAGATGCAGACACAGCACACAGAAGTGTTTGATCTCCACAGAGGATTGCAGCAAGTGATCTACCTGTCCCAAGGCAACTATACTGAGCATGTATCAGTCTGGGGATCAATCTCAGCCCTGAAAGAAGGTAGGAGAAAACAGTATTTATCCTGTAGAGAGCAGCATCTGCTGTGTGTTGCAAAGTACTCTTTGTTTTGATGAGAGCCCATGGAAACAGTGGAGAAAAAGCATTAGCAGGTAGTGTCTGCTTCCTGCCTTGCCTTCTGCACAGCCTGCTGCAACCGTGGCCCATTGCACATCTTTCTGTTGCTGGGGGTACTGTGCAGGCTGTGATACCCATTAATTTGATAAAAATCAGTATGGGGCAAGTCTTGATCTTATTCCAAAACCAGCTATGGAAAATTATACGTTCTTAGTCAGATCTGCTTCCTGTGGTTTTTCAGATAAGTGTCTTACCAAGCCTGATGAACACAACTATTGTATGTTTAGTGTAGGTGGAAGGACACACTTCTGCTTCAGAAGGTGTTAAGTAAAGCACTTCGGAAAAGTCAGTTCTTTGATAGCTCTGAGAAGCCTTGCTGGTGAGACAGTACCAGTAGAACCAGTAGAACTGTGTTGGCAAAAAAATTTCACACTTGGAGACTGAAGTAATATCAGCAAGAATTTTATCTGAGGGTGAAGGGAACAGGCATGTGCCAGAGAACAAAATCTTTCTGACAATTTCAGCAATGAATTCAATGTAAAGACACAACCAAACCTTGAAATCCCTCTGATCAGCTGCAGCATTAATTACAATAAACTTTGTGCATTGTTAAAGTTGTCTGAAAGACCCTTACAGTGTGTGATAAGTTTTTTGTGGCAGCTGAGTGTTTTCCTGACTCCTGTTACCCTGGGCTTTTTCAGGAAAGGGGCTTTTTATGTCAGTTCAAATAAAGGCTGTATGTGAGCACAGTGACTGTAGGCTGCAGGGCTGGGAACCCCAGCCTCTCTTCTTGTACAGGCTGGGTGGACAGACTCTGGAGGAGAAGAGAGCACTCTGGAGCCCTGGGCAGACAGACCTATCAATAAACCACATGGAGGCCAGCACTCTAGAGACATCTGAACAAGTTTATTAAGTCTGTGATAGTCTGAGCCAAAAGATCACTGCATTGTACAAATCCACATTTACTTCTGAGTAAAACTGCACTGTAAACATGAGAAAAAATCCATGTGTATTACAGCTGATGTAATTTTCATAGGAAGTCTTTCAGTAAAAAGGAAAAAACTGGGGCAGGGCATTTTCTATGCACGAGAGGCTTTACAGTGCAACATGTGTGTAAACTGGTACAGTTTGGCATTTCAGAGAATCAATAAGGCACATGATAGAAACTCAGAGCCAGCAGTGTTTTCCATCCTTTGTGTACTGGCTGAGTCTGGGAAGAGATCAATGCATCTAACAATATACCACTACATCTTCAAAAATACAAAAATGACAGCAGAAAGGAAAATGTTGTCTCTTCATTGCTTTGTCACTGTTGAATAGAGCAGTCCTAGGTTGGGTCACTTCTTTTTTTGCCAGAGGACTCCTTCAAAGGAGGTCTGAGGCTTTCTAACTCCAGTGCTTGCAATACAGATGGAACAGGAAATTATTAATGTCTCTCAGTGCTTGGAAATGACATGTTTGGTTACTAGCAACTTGTGGTTGTTGTATCATGAGCCCTACACCAGCCTCCTTTTCCCCTGCCTTTGCTGCTGAACTGTGAATAACGGTGGTCGGAAGGGGAAATCTTTGTGCTCAGGGCTTCACAGAGGGTAACACATGGGCCCCATCCTTCTGCTCTGTGAGCCAAAACACAGGGTGTTGCACCTCTGAGCATGACCTGGGGAGTAGAGCAGCCCAGTGCACATGAAAGCTGCTGGGTATGCCAAGCTTGTATTGAGAGGAGGGTCTACGCTATGTTCCTGCTCTGTTGGAAGTTGTATGATGAGGAAGTGTCAGAGCAGCTTTTCATCTTGAGACTTGTTGCTGTCTTGTCACTGTCTCACCCTGGTCAGGGGCCTTGGGAGTTTAGAGATGTGGCTGACAGAGAATTGGAAAAAATTTGTGCAACAACTCCTTGTTGCTTCAGTCATGCTCAGTTTTGTAATAGCACAGAAGTAATCTCAGGACACGTGGGCATCTCTGTAGCATTCGGTGACTTCAATGTGCTGTCACCCTGTGTAAACTAGAAAATTATTGTGCTGAAGGCCAAATGTTGGAGGTCTGCTTAAAAAGGGTGCTGTTCTTGTACTAAGTGTGAAGGGTAAAGCTTTGGAAAATTTGTTTCCTTTTTTTCTGCAAAATAGTTACTGTCATGCAAGTCCAAAAGATAGATGTGAGGTTGTGAAATGGTGTTGGAAGGGGCAGCAAGGCTCATGCTGTGCTCCAGCAGTTACCTCTGGTCCTACTCAGAGTGAGACCATATGGAAATGACTCTTTCAGTCTGAATTCATGCCTGGGAGGCAGATTAAAATATATCACATGGGAGCAAACTTGAATTCTTGAAAGCAAAACCAAATTTGAAACCCCACAGACCTGAAATGATTAGGAGGGTTTAGGATATGGAAAGTCAGTGTTTAAAAGCCAGAGCAAAACCAAGCGCAAGCAGCGGTGAGTTCCTGCAGTGGCATTTGCTAAATAATGTTGTTTGTCTCCAAAGAAGGGGTACCCAGAGGGTAGATAAAGGGTGTGGTGCTGTCTGGAAATCAACATCGGAAACTCAGTTAATCTCTGGATGAAGTTTCTCTTGTGGATCCGTTCCAGGAACTGCTTTGGCCTGGTGTGTTTAGTGACTTCGGTGGGTTTAGTGGTCCTTTTCTTCAGCACTGGATGGAAACTGCTGGTTTAATCCCATGGGCCCCATCCTTCTGCTCTGTGAGCCAAAACACAGGGTGTTGCACCTCTGAGCATGACCTGGGGAGTAGAGCAGCCCAGTGCACATGAAAGCTGCTGGGTATGCCAAGCTTGTATTGAGAGGAGGGTCTACGCTATGTTCCTGCTCTGTTGGAAGTTGTATGATGAGGAAGTGTCAGAGCAGCTTTTCATCTTGAGACTTGTTGCTGTCTTGTCACTGTCTCACCCTGGTCAGGGGCCTTGGGAGTTTAGAGATGTGGCTGACAGAGAATTGGAAAAAATTTGTGCAACAACTCCTTGTTGCTTCAGTCATGCTCAGTTTTGTAATAGCACAGAAGTAATCTCAGGACACGTGGGCATCTCTGTAGCATTCGGTGACTTCAATGTGCTGTCACCCTGTGTAAACTAGAAAATTATTGTGCTGAAGGCCAAATGTTGGAGGTCTGCTTAAAAAGGGTGCAGTTCTTGTACTAAGTGTGAAGGGTAAAGCTTTGGAAAATTTGTTTCCTTTTTTTCTGCAAAATAGTTACTGTCATGCAAGTCCAAAAGATAGATGTGAGGTTGTGAAATGGTGTTGGAAGGGGCAGCAAGGCTCATGCTGTGCTCCAGCAGTTACCTCTGGTCCTACTCAGAGTGAGACCATATGGAAATGACTCTTTCAGTCTGAATTCATGCCTGGGAGGCAGATTAAAATATATCACATGGGAGCAAACTTGAATTCTTGAAAGCAAAACCAAATTTGAAACCCCACAGACCTGAAATGATTAGGAGGGTTTAGGATATGGAAAGTCAGTGTTTAAAAGCCAGAGCAAAACCAAGCGCAAGCAGCGGTGAGTTCCTGCAGTGGCATTTGCTAAATAATGTTGTTTGTCTCCAAAGAAGGGGTACCCAGAGGGTAGATAAAGGGTGTGGTGCTGTCTGGAAATCAACATCGGAAACTCAGTTAATCTCTGGATGAAGTTTCTCTTGTGGATCCGTTCCAGGAACTGCTTTGGCCTGGTGTGTTTAGTGACTTCGGTGGGTTTAGTGGTCCTTTTCTTCAGCACTGGATGGAAACTGCTGGTTTAATCCTTTTTTTTTTTTTTTTAATTACTTCCACTTGCAGAGGAGCACGTGACCACCATTGCTTTTTAGTGTGCTCAGGCATCACTTTTAAGAAGTCTACAGCACGGAAAGAGGATTATCTTCCCTCTCCTTCCTCCTCCAACCCTCAGAACATCCTTCATCTCTTATTATGGTACATACTCTGCATCAAATGATATTTCCCACAGTTCAGTGCTTGGATGGGCAAGTCTGGGAACTGCAATAGCAGCGTGGTGACATCTTTGATTCCTCTAAGCTCCTCTCTTACAGCATGCTAAGCAAAAGGTCTGCAACATGAGCATGTCAAGCACAGCAATAGCACAGTCATTGTTACTGGAAACACAGATCCTGAAAGAATATTATTCATTGCACCATTGGGGAAATCAAGTGAAATCCTGTTTCATTTTTTGGGGTAGGAGATTATTCCTCATTGTGCCAGCAAATTCTTTATTTTTCTCAATAAGGAATTCATCCAAACCCCAGCTTCTGAATGGCTCCAAAGTAAAAGTCATTTAAACTGTGCCAAATACTCTGTCACTTCTTCCTTATTGTTCAAAAGTGAATCCCTTTATTTTTCTCATAACTTAGTTACAATTCTTGCAGTTCAAAAATTGGGGGGAGTGTTGCTGCTTTGTTTTAACACGAATTTTACCTTGTATTTAAGATGCTTGTTTTGACATCTCAAAAAAAGTTAGCAATGAGCTCAGGAGCATTACTATTTCTTTCAACCTGATTTAGTTCAGGTGGAAGAAGTTGCCTGTTTTATGCTGGATGCCATGTAGAACCAAAGAGCACACTGATTTAGTTTTGCTGAGGTTGCAAGAGGGTCTTGCTTATCATGCACATCTGATACTTACTGTCTAGCATTCTCCAGAGTTCTTAATACATGGGTGCATTTTAAAATAGAGATGGGAGGATACTGTCTGTGATATGTAAAATAGCTTTGACAGAGAAAATCCCTTATCTTGGCTGTAGGTGAAGCCAACAACAGGTGGAAATGGTGCAATGAGAAAAACCCAACAACTTAGGTAAAATAATCTTTCTGCTTCCTTGCTTCCAGTTTCCCCCATCCCTGGCTATTAGGCAGTTTTGGATTGTTTATTGTTTAGTATTTTGGTTTTGTTTTTTTTTACCTTCCTCACTAACTGGGACATAAATTGTTTGAGCAAGAAGGAATTAGAGTGGGACAGATGTCATCACCTGCTGCTACTGCTTTGCTCCTTGCAAGGCTTCTTAGCTACTGAGTCTGTTTTAGGCAAGATGAAGAGGAGACACTCAGGTTTATCTGCTTTCCTGAAGTCCAAAGAGGATAACTTTATTATTCTGGTTCTCCTCCCCACTCTCTCTTATAAGCAGCACCTCCTCCCATCCACCACTGACAAGAAGAACAAGATCCTTGTTTCTTTCAGGCTGCCATTTCTGCTTCTGCTTTCTAGCTTATTCTGCCAGCTTTGTGCCTTTTTGTCTGTCCCTCTCCTTGTGACAATAAGTCTCAGAACTGGACTATGTGGCCTGCTAGGAGAGGATGCCAGCCTGGGCAAGAGAAGTGGGAGGAAAGAGAATATCAAAAGAAGAGGTCAGAAATTGCTGTAGCCTCTTGGTCCTGTGAATGTGACCTTTGTCTCACAGACCTGCTGGTCCTGGAAGGGAGGTCAGGGTCTTGATATGTTCATGGGGCTCCCTCCCACGGCTTGCAGGTGTTCTTAAGAAAAACTATACCCACAAATTAAATATAAAGAGTAGAGCATACTGAAAGGTTTCTAAACCAGCCCATGTATCTGAAGCCCCAGTGAACCTGATTATGATCAAACCACAATAAAAAACCCAGTTGCTCTTCAGATAAATTAATTCAAATGGAATCAAATGAAAATGGGAAAGTCTTGCATGGAAAGCTCAGGAGATCCTCAGCAGGTGGAAATTTGCATAGCTGAGTTGTACCCAACAGAGTAACTTTGGCCTCAATCTGAGTGAGGATCTAGCCATTGTACACAGATACATGCAAAACACTCAACCAGTTGTGTGTGTATCTCATCAAGAGCCCTGTCAAAGACCCCAGGTGGACAGGAAGTCCAGAGGCAGCAAATGAATTTTTAATAATTACAAGTGGTGGCTGACTCGGTTTGGGTTTTTTTCTTTACTTAAAATTGGCATCTGAAGCTTATAGAGTGTAGAGAGGCATCTGTTGTTGGGGAAAATGTGTTTAAAAATACGGTGTTTTCTTTGCAATGAGCCAGAGTAATGGGTCTTAATGTAGCAGCACTGAGTCTTTATGTTCCTTGCTTATGGAGCATTGAAGAGGAGAGTAATTTATCAGAATTATTATCTTAAGATAACAGCAGCAGCACTTTGAAGGGAAGCCTTACTCAAATAAGTAACCATGTAAATAAATATTAATTCTAATGGATTTCCTGTATGTGCCATATGGATGCAGGAATATTCATGAAGTGACTCACCTGTTTGTCCTTATCCCAAGTGCCTGCAGAAGAACCAGTTGTTGGAGAAATGTAACTTTATTTTTAAAAGAAAACAAAACACCTCCCAAAGAAACTAGACAATTTAAATATATATATTTGTTTTTAAAATCTTAAAAGCATATACTTATCTTATTCCTGATGGGCTTTGCTTTAGATGTTTTCCCAAGAACTTTTCCTAATTAATATGACTGCCATTTCCCACTCTTTAAAGTGCAGAAATCACCCACCTTGTGATGATTTTTGCAGACAACTTAGTGGAGAGATGTTCTTGACAATTCTAGCTTCTTCTCACTAGGACTGATTAAAAAATATAAGTTATATTAAAAAAATACACACACACACACGCTGTAGTCTACGTCCTCACTTTCTCCTGTGCTAGTGTGTCTCAAATGCAGAGCAGGGACCCTGCAAATGCAGGGACCTGAAAGGGCAGGCTGAAGATGCCTGAAGTTTCTGTTATTGTCACTAACCTGTCCCCCAGCTACACGTCCTTTGCCTCAAGTCAGACAGCATAAAAACATGTAACAATGAAAACTCTGTTTTTGGTGAGCTCACATTTTCAGAGTTTTGGGTTATGGCTGCAGGCTGATTTCCTTTCCCTCATCACTCATAGATCTGGAACCCTTTTTCTTTCTAGTAAACTAAGAGAAGATTTGTAGAAATCCCAAGTGCAAACAAGCTTCTGCAATGTACAGCACCAGTGCCTGTTCAGGCTGTGTTATGTCAGTCTTATTAAACTCCTCTGTAAGCTCTTGTTCTGACACAGCAATCAGTTATTCTTTGCCCTGTTGCTTTAATCTAAAAATGCATGTAGGTTCCTATCTCTGTAAACCTGCAAAGAAATTGATGCAGAAAGACCTGATTCTCAAGACTGCAGGAGAAATGCTGTTTAAGTTCAATCCAAAACAAAGTCCGATTTTAGTGAAACTGTAAATTCAAAAGCTGGGCAGTCCATCTGGAGGAGGCTGCCTGATCCATTCATTTCCCATTTCAACAGCTTTCTCCACCTGCTAATGATGCATTTGACTGTTAGAGGCTGCCCTGCTGATTGCACTGCTCCCAGGAGAGGGCAGTTCAGCTCTTTTTGATTGTGAGCTGCATCGAGCTGCCGGCGCAAGTAATTGTCAGCAAGTTTCAGGGTAATTATGTCCAAGCCAGTTAGCGAATCATGGGTTTGCATCCAGATGGCTGCTCAGAAGTGAGGGGTAGCCAGAATGGGGCTGTTGCTTTGGAGGGCGAGAAGGTGTGCTCCCAACCGGAGCACAGCATTCGTAACTTCTGGCAGGTTTTAGTTTTGTGATCTGTGCTGTGGTTAAATCTCATGACTTCTGTCTCTCCTCTGTCTTAAAAAAAAATTCTCAGGCTCTGTCTTCCATAGTTCTTGGTGATGATTGTCCTGCCAGGACCAAGGAGAGCCATTCATTGCATTGAAGCAGTTACTTAAGGAGGAACATCTGGAGGAGTAATGGTCTCTGGGAAAAGGTGAAGGCCATTCTTGGAGGCAACTCTTGAGGTGGATGTGATTATTGTAGCTACTGCACAGATCACAAGGAAAAGAAGCTGCTTGTGATTTTAATTTTTTTTTTTCCCATTCAAAATATTTTTTAAAAGGTAGAAATTGGGCCCTTGGCAACATGAGCATTCAATCTTCCAATACACCACCTGACCTGAATTTTAGATGACTAGAGGACTAGAAAGTGCCATTAGAAAATGCTGAATGCTAAAGTAGTCCCAAACTGGCAAATGTCTGCCAAAATCTTGCTTGAGAACTCTTCGTTTTCCACCTGTTGTTTCATTGAATGCAGGCTGGAGATTTCTTCAGACTAAAATGTGATTTAACACATTGTTCCGAGGAAGAGTTACTTTGTCATAGAGAAAATGGGATTTTCCCTCAGTGAACTGTCACAGGGTGAAGATCTTAGGAAATGTAGTAGTATGAAATGTAGCTTCAACTCATGTTTGACTGCAAAAATTCTTTGAGCATTGACAAATGGTGTTAAGGGCAGTATGACCTACAGTGCTGGACTCGTGGTTGTTTTCTGCTGTGGACTTCAGCTGGAGTTAGTGAATGGTGGACCAGTTTCACTCTCTGAGACAAAACGTGAATAACACAGATGGAAAAGTTGTTTTAAGCTGTAAATATTGTTACTATTATTAAATAATTTTTATTTTTCTCCTTGTTCTCTTTAGTCTCAGGAAGTTAGGAGTTATTGCTGCCTAAACCCTTTTTATTGCTAGGGAAGAAAATGAATCAGCTTTGCCTGAATGTTAACAAATACTTCTTTTCATTAAGATAAAAAACAAAGCAGAAACTAATTTGGATCAAATCCGTGACTTGGTTTGGAAAAGAGTTGTTCCTATTTTTAAACATATCTTAACATCAGAAGAGCAAAGGAAATGAAGAGCTGGATTTATAAAGAGCAATGAAGGAGAGAGGTGGGAGGCAGCACAGAGACCTTTACTCCTCAGACAGAATATTCAGGGTCTTGGCCTTTGCTGAAGATGTGACGAACTTTTACATAATAACCTCAGCAGCCAAGGGTCCAGAGACCATAGAATCATAATAATAGAGTCATAGAGTGGTTTGAGTTGGAAGAGACCTTAAAGATCATCTAGATTAAACTCACTAGATCAGGTTGCTCAGGGCCCCATCCAACCTGCCCTTGAACAATTCCAGGGAGGGGGCTTCCACAGCTTCCCTGCACAACCTCTTTCAGTGTCTCACCACCCTCACACAAAAGAATTTCTTCCCAATGTCTAACCTAAATCTCCCCTCTTCCAGTTTTAATCCATTGTCTTTTCACTTACAAGCCCTTGTAAGATGCCCCTCTCCAGCTTTCCTGTAGCCCCTTCAGGCACTGGAAGGTGCTCTAAGGTCTCCCAGGAGCCTTGTCCAGGCTGAACAGCCCCAACTCTCTCAGCCTGTCTTCATAGGAGGGGTGCTCCAGCCCTTGGATCGCCTTCATGTTCTTCTCTGGAATTTCTCCAGGAGCTCCTTATGACGTCCTTACGTTGAGGGCTCCAGAACTGGACACAGTACTCCAGGTGAGATGAGTAAAGGGAGAGAATCACCTCCCTGGCCCTTCTTTTGATGCAGCCCAGGACATGATTGGCTTTTTGGGCTGCAAATGCAAGCTGCCAGCTCATGTTGAACTTGAGAGGCTGAATCTTTCATGCCACACCGGAAAAAAGGGATCAAGCGACAGATGAAGTGGGAAATAAACTTTATTGAGAGATTTACATTGTTCCAGTTTCATCCAGGTAAAACCCCAGAAATTTAGGATGATAATTTTGTTCCTAAAATAGTAAACCCCACCAAATTCTGAAACATTTGCAGCAACTTCAGACTCTTCCCCAAAGCCATGTAACTCTATGTTACTTTACACTTGACTTAAATTACTGCAGTTAATACATCTCTGTCCTCTAACCTTTGCCAGAAAGGTCAAAATCATTTGCTAGCAAATGATAAACTCATTTCCTACCCAAGGACTCTCAGGAGTGTAATGATTTCTTCAACTTACAAATGTATTTCTGACCAGCATGGGAAAACCTTGTAAAGGATTTTACTTTCTACCACCTGCTGTTCCCCATGTAATAACCCACTTCTATAGGGACTGCTCACGAGCTGATGAGAGTAACTTCTGCCACTATTTAAAAATAAATAAGTAAATAAATTCAATACAGTTAGATGCATTTCCATCTCCTTCCCTTCAGATATGCTGTGGGCCCTGTCAAATTACACCATGTGAAAGGCCAAGATAAGCACGTTTCAGTCCTGCACCAGTGACAGGTTTTCCATGCGTAAACCCCACAGCTTTGAAGTCCATTATCTGGTAGTTCTGGGTGAGAAACTTCTTTTTTCTATCGGAGAGAACTCCCTGCATTGCAAACCACATCAGCTAGGCTTTTACTCTCAGCCACAGGAAGTCTAATTGGCACCAAATCCAACAGTTTTCAGGTCACTTGTGAGTGTACAATGTGTTTTGTAAGTTGGACTTGTGATCACTAAAGTATCTGGCTTAGTTTATGGAAAATTATGAGGTAGCAATGACAAAAGAGGGTGGCACTGCTGGAGCACTTTGATGAGGTAGTGGTGTGAACAGCAGGTTGAGGATGTGTGAAGTGGGAATCTTGCCCTGGCACTGGCCCAGAGGACTCTGCAGAACACTGGAAGTTGTTCTTCAGTCTCTCTTCTAACCCACCAAGCCTGCCCATGATTTCAGAGGCTGGGGGTAGGATCTCATGCACATGGCTCACCTTTGGGTGTTAGGTTTGCAGTTCCCCAGGGTAGGTTTTCTGTGTAAGGAGGAGGTTCAGCACTTCCTGACAATCTCGACTTTGAAATGGCAAATTTGCTGTTTCTATTGGAATTCACCTCATTTGTGGAAGACTTGCTATGCCCTTAGGTGTGGGAAGTGCACGATTATAGCTCTAGGATTGCTGTGAACTTATTGCTAAATGCAGAACTTTTGATTTTTCCTGTGTAGGACACATTTGTTTTGTTTGTTTTTTAGCTTTTTTTACAGTGACTTTCTGAGCTCAGACATTCTCTACACAAAGCAAGAAAGAAAACACGTTTAATTTGTTTTCCTTTATAAGTTACACCCCTTTGGCATGGCTTTAATTTACAACTGCAGTGATAACTAAGTAATTCATCCTCAGTGCAAATCAATAAGAGAATCTTATTTCATCTGTGTTTCCTTTCATTGTGTTTTCCTTTGCTATGCTTTGCTTTTCTCCTGACTAATCCCTCTGTTTGATTGGAGACTCAGCCCTGCCAAGTGCTGCCTTTGGGTAATTGAGTCACTCTTTGAGCAGCTCTTTCCAGCAACCTCTGTCCTGTTTGAGAAAGGTTGGAGCACTCAACTGTTGTTCGTATGTGCTTAAGTTTAACTGAATGTAGCTGTGTGTATGAGCACTTCTGTGACTAATCATGTCTTTTTATTTCCTAAATTGCACATTCCTCACTGAGCTGGCACGTGGTGATTATCCTCCAATAGCCTTGTTCTATAATCACTGCTGTTTTCTCCATGGGATCTCTGCTCCTTTGCTGCACATGTTGGATGAATCTGGGAACAAATTCTGGCTGGACAACGAGTGGAGCTTGTCTCTGCAAGATCCCTGCCTCCCCTTTCAGAGCCTGGAACTTTTGCAGCAAATGGGAAACATGTAGGAATTAACCTACATGTTGATTCATGGTTAGTGATCCCCTCAGTGTGGTGGAGTCCTGGCCATGTTGAAATGTGATCTCAGGCATTGCCTGTCAACATAAACTATATGTAGTTCTGAAGACAAACAAGAAAGATTTTTTTTTTCTTCCTATGTTATAGTTTACAGCAGAATGCATAGTAGCTTTTAATTTTTTTTTTCTGGGAAGGTGGAGGGAGCTGGACCATCAGAATTTGACTAGAGGTACTGTATAAGGAGCACATTCTTGTTTAATAGGATATAACATAGACAGTATTGCAGGTGGAAGAGTCACAGACTTGTCTCATTTTTGCCTGTTCAGAAAAGAGAGGAAAAAATAGATGCTCAGATGAGTGGTTTGCTACATAATCTTAAATATGTAACTCAATAGACACTTATTTTGAAATCTTCTGGCCAAAATATGTAATCTGTTGCATGCTTTCAGTGGTCTTAACTAGCTTCAGTAGGTTTTCATTAGGGTTTCACCCCCTCTCCTTTTTCTAAATAAGTTGTTTTCCTCAAAAACTTGAAAAACTTTCAATTTGCATATCATCCCAAAGCAGAAGCAGAACATCCCTGTGGTGTGTCACTCCCTTAAGTCTCTTCTCTGAACAAGTGTTCTTGCCCAAATTGTACATCCAGCAGTAAACTCTTATGTGGAGCTCTGTAAATGCTCTGCAGTGGCCAACAGAGGGGAACTATTACCTGCTTTATTACCTAAAATATGTAGCTTGGTCATAAAGGAAAATAGTAACATGAAGTGCAGAACTACATTGCCTGTAAAGCCACCAGGGTGGCATAGTGAGCCCAAAGAGTTGCAAGTGAATTGTCCAAGATGTTCTGCTTAAAATTTTCTTGGGAGTTTAAAATACTTTTGTCAGTCTTTTACTAATGGAATCCAGATCTCCCTTGCATTTCCTTGGGCTAATTTTATCTTGTGCATCCTTCAAACAACCGTCTGAGCTGATGAACAAAACTGCTGCTTCTTCCCTTTTGTGGGAGCACTTCTGACGGGCACCCGACATAATGGATTCTCCTTGCAGTTTAAATTAACACTTGTTTTAATGAATTAACTGAGCTGTAATTAAACCTGCCATTTATTAGTCCAACATCATTTCAGTTGCTGTTGACATGAAGCAGAGGTATAAATTTTATTACTGTGAGCTTCCAGCTGGAGAAACTGTCCAGTTCAGAGAACATCTCTACATGTCAATCACATAGCATTCAGCATAATTGTTTATTATCTGTATGTAAAGGCTTCATTAAAGTTTCTAGAGACAAACTTTCAGACCTAAAAATACATCTTCAGAGGTTTCCAGTCAGTGCAGGCAATACTGTAGGTATCTACTGAGGACTTTGTCCATGGTTTGGGATGTGCTGTACTAAAGACAGAGAAGGAGCATCTGTGTAGTAACACTTGAGCATGCTTTAGTGGTTTGTTTGCAACAAAAGAGGAAAAAAAAAAAAATAAGGTGAGCAAAATTAGTGATCCTCCAGCAGAGGACAGGGTATAGACTTGGCATATCCCTGTGCAGGATTCAAATGTTCAGAATGTGCAGTTTTCTCTAGGAAAGGCTGCTGATGGATGCACAATCAGTTTGCTATTTTTAACTCATGGATGTATGTCAGATTGTTAATGAAGCAGTAAAAGCCCCATGCTGAACCAGAGCATAACCAAGTGGGGATAAACAATTTCAAACTTTTGAAGTTACCTGATGCTGTAACTAGCAAAAATCTAAAGGTATTAGGCTGCTTCAGCTGATCCAGCTCCTAGGTAATTTACAGGAACCTTTTAAGGGCAAAAATACAGAATCACTGAATCAGTATTCATATTAACAAGATTCAACCTACCATTCTGTGATTCTGTATTTTTGCCAAGGTGTTCATAAAGAAAGCTGAGATTTCTAATAACTTCCCCTGTTCCCCTTAAAAGGGATATGGAGCACTGGAACAGAGAGGTTGTGGAGTCTCCTTCTCTGGAGACTTTCAAGACCTGTCTGGATGTGTTTCTGTGTGACCTGCCCTAGATTCTGTGTTGGTCCTGCTCTGGCAGGGGGGTTGAACTCGATCTCCAGAGGTCCCTTCCTCCTAATGTCAAACCTAATCTCTCCTCTTCCAGCTTTGATCCATTACCTCTTGTTCTCTTGCTACAAGCCCTTGTAAAATCTTATCATTGCTCTTCTGGGTCCTGTCCCCTTTCAGTGCTAACATCAAGCTGAACATCAAAGCACAGAGCAGAAGGACTGCACTTGGAGTGGGGCACCTTGCATGTGGAGGAGCCAAAATTGACGTTCCTTTGCAGCAAGAACTGGTGGAGCCTTTTGATTAATGTTTGGGCTTTGACCATTGGCAATGCAGTTTTTATTTTGTGTTACACTTTAGAGATTTCCACTGCAACTCTGAGCCTTTATAATAATCCTAAAATACCTTTGTGATGATTCTTACATAAATGCAAGGCCTCTAGAAAAATATCCAGGTGTGAAACTTGAGATAAAATGCTGACAATGGGCACTGCTGTTCTTCATGTACCTGTCACCTGCTGTGGAGGTCTTGCATTGTCACTGTTCCCTGTGTGAGACCAATTATTGCTGGGCAGGGGAAGAAAGAATATGCAAGAATTCTGTGTAATAACAACGTTTAAGATCCTTTTGTAGTGATTTTTTTGTAACTAGCAGTCTGCTAAACAGTTTACCTTCTAAAGACCATTTCTGATTAAAGGCCTGAGGCAGTTTTAGCTGTAGGTGTTTGCAAATTCCCCTCAGAAAAACCCTCCTTCTCTTCTTGTCACCCCTTTTATTTCCTATTTCTTATTAATTTTTATGGACATAACCTGAATTTCTGTTGGAACAAGTGAGGTCAAATTAAGCCTCTGCTGTGATTTGGACACTGCTTTCACAGTCAGGGAACCATTGTTCTCCACCCTCAGCTGGGAGAGCTCTCATAAGGATAATGCTATCTCATAAAGTTAAAATCCATGCAGTCAATTACTGGGTTTTGGGTTTTTTGTTAGTAATTAATTATTTTGATTGACATTCTGACTGGGTTTTTGGACAGGGATTTTCCTCCCAAGAAATCAGTCTACACATTTAATAGCTTGGCACTGAGAAAACCTTGAAATATTAAAAAGATATATTAATGCAGACTGTAGTATGGCTTGAGGCATCACAGCTTTTTAAAGAGTTTAGTGTTTAGTTTTGTGGTCAGAAGCTCAGAGTACTCAGCCCACATGAATGGAGCTCTTTTAAAATCTGTTCTTAATTATGAGCACCAGCTCTTTTGCAATCTAGCCTTCAGTCCCTTGTTTTAGACTTAGAATGTCATTTTCCTTAGGCTGAGAGGGCCATGACAGAAATCTCTTTTGCTGTCAAGCACATCCTTTGCTGGGCTCAGTTGCCAGCAGCAGAGACAGGAACTTTAGTTCACTCTGTGTCTCTGTATATCCTTGTGAAAAATCCTATAAACCCTGGCATTTTTCTAGCCTGCTAATTATTCAGGCTGCTTTGGACTAAAGTAAAGATCAGGTCCAGGCTGCAAGACCTCTCTGAGGACTCTCTGCTTGTCTTGCCCACCATCTATAAAGACATGTATCCCCTGGTAGTCTGGCCACAGAGCTCATCTTTCCCTGCTTTTGTGTAAGTTAAAGACAGTTACAGTGGGTTGCTGCTACTGGATTTGGCTTTTTTGCTGCTTGCCTGACTGATGTTGTTTCCTCTCTCTTGACAACCTACAGCTACAGGCATCAAGAGTAATATCACATCATTTGAAACTGCAAAACTGCTCACAGACTCACATACGCAAAATTCAAACTCTGCAATATAGTTTGTTATTTCTTAAAAATTCCAAAAGGTTTGTACCAGGGAAACTGGCCTCAATTTTTGTTTTCTAAATAAATACTTTTTAAGTTTTACGTGATTCCAGAACCTTAAAAAGCTCAAAAATAAAAAAATTCCAAAAACTTTAAGAGAAAGTCTTGGACATTCATCCATATTTTCCAAGAAACAACCTAAAATTTTGACAATTGTATCATATAGAAATGTTGAAAAGTGCTGCTGTGGAGGCAAGTAATTGTTCGATGAAGATGTTCTGTAACTAGGTTCTCAATAAGGTAGTGTAACTGTCCAGATCTGGACAGTTACCTTAACCATTTTTTCTAATCATACTTGCTGTCTGTTCACCATAACACTGCCCAGAAGAGGATGTGTAGGAGTTGTAACTTGGATGTGATAAGTGCCCCTAAAGGAGCAGAGAGAGATCAGAACTTACCTAGAGCACATATTACGAGATTATGAGAGAGTTCAATTTACTTACTCCCCGAGAAAGATTTCTGAATGTTGTAGAAAGTTTAGAAAATGGAATATAAAGGAATTAACAGTCTTAGACTGACTCAATGTTTACCACCAGAAAATGAGGCTTTCAAGTATGTCAAGATTGGCACTGGCAGTAGAAGGACCTGCTCCTACTTTTAAATGTGGTGGGGTTTGTGCTTTGTTTTGTTGTTGTGGGTTTTTTTGAAGACTGCATGTGATGTTCGTGCTTTCCTAGCGGTGGGTGATTGAACTTGACAGCCAAGCTGAATCCGGTCTTCAGGTGCATATACCTTGTATCTTGTATAAAGAGTTGGGATAGCTTTACCCATTCAGAGAATGACTGGGCTGAGATAACTGGAGTGTAGAAAGACAGACCATCTCAACAGCTTTACTGAGATACGAAGCTCAAGGAAGGAACATCAGTCACTAACAGAAAACCCATCATCCAAAAGTTTGGTTGTAATGCTTTTAACATATCAGAGCAACTTTGCAGTGCAGAGAACAGCCAGTCCTGGCAATCAAAATGTCAGTGCTTCATACATTCCCAGTTTTTTGCAGAAAATTGAAACATCACATCAGACAAACACACCGTGTTCAGTCTGTGAATGCTGGTTTTCTTGTAAGATGCAATTACCTGCAGGTGACTTGCGGTGCCTCCTGCTTCGCAGGCTTCAGTCCCAGCAAAGATCTGCGCCTTAAGCTTGATGGGTTGTCCAGCCAAGGATGGAAAGTGTGTCTTTCCAGCTAGGCCTGCTAGTCAATTTTAGAGACATCAGGGGTGAAGGTGGGAACTCACCTTAGTGGGACTTCATCAAGCAGTTGAGTGCAGACTTTTGATGGGCACTCAGGGTGTGTGCTCACTGAAGATTTTGGTTTTATATATATAGAAGGAATAAAATAATAGAATCATAGAATGGTTTGGCTTGGAAGGGACCTTAAAGATCATCTAGATCCAGCCCTCCTGTATTGGCAGGGATTCCTTTTACTAGATTAGGTTGTTCAGGGCCCTATCCAACCAGCCCTTGAACACTTTCAGGGATGGGGCAGCCACAACTTCCCTGGGCAACCTGTTCCAGTGTCTCACCACCCTCACACTAAAGAATTTTCTCCTAATGTCTAACTTAAATCTCCCCTCATCCAGTTTTAATCCATTACCTCTTTTCCTCTTGCTCAAGCCCTTGTAAAAAGTTCTTCCCCAGCTTTCCTGTAGCCCTTTCAGATACTGGAAGGCTGCTATGAGGTCTCCCTGGAGCCTTTTCTCCTCCAAGCTGAACAGCACCAAGTCTGTCAGCCTGTCCTCACAGGCGAGGTGCTCCAGCCCTTTGGTCATCTTGGTGGCCCTCCTCTGGATTTGCTTCAGGAGCTCCATGTTCTTATTTTGGGGGCTCCAGAATTGAACACAGTGCTCCAGGTAGGGTTTCATGAGAGCAGAGGAAGAGAATCACATCCCCAAAAGGATACATCTGTCAAAATTATAAATATATACAATATATTTGTTTGCAATGTGTGGTATACATACAAAAGACAGCATGGTGGCATTCTCTATGGGAAGTTATTACCTTAAACAGTGAAGAAATATTTTAGATTATTTTTAAACTAAATCAAGAAAGTTTTCCTGAGTAATTCCAGCATGCCAAACCCATAGCAAGTGAACATGTAACACTGAGGAAGGTGTGTATTGAAAAGACTGAGTGACTGAATGTCAGCATCAAATGGAAAACAGCAGCTGACAGTGGGTGACTGGGAGATTGGGCTGTCACATCAAGGGGGAAATCAATGCAAGGAAACAAAAATGAAGTAACATTTTAGCAGCTAGTTGGTAACTTATAATGATGTTCAGCTTTTGGTCACAATGCCTTAGGCAGACTGCTGATGTGTGAGGCACCCCAGCTTAGATCTGCCAAGTCATACATATTTTTAGGTGTTCACACAGATTTCAGTGGGTGCAGAGAGAAAAGTGGGGAAAAAAGAAATTACAGTAAAACGTGCTAGTGCTCTGACACCGTGATCTCTGGGAAATGGTGCCCATTAGAGAGGAGTAAGACCCAAGAAACATGGATGGTTGCTTGACAGGACAACTGCAATTGCATCTGTACTCAGTCACTGCTCTTACATGAAATGATTGGCAAAAAGTGAGTGTCTCAAAATCTGAATTTTAGATATTTTGTTTGTCTGTTTAGTTTGCTTCCCAAGGACCCAATTAACTGGTGCATGAAAACAGATGCTTAAATACTTACCATGATCAGTAAGTATTTTGCAGGTGCTAAGTCCCCTTCTCTTGGCATAATTTTCTTCTACTGGAGAGTGGTTTATGACCTCTTCAAAGGAGATTTGTGCCAGCATGTTGCTCTTATTTTCTTTTTCTAAGCATTACATGGGCACCAGCTTGAAAGTTGGCTCATGACTTACTAGTGGAACACAGAAGTGGTTTCTCTCTAAGCCCCAACAGTGCTTCAGTCCAGTCATTCTTCTTAATTGTACAGGACGATTGAGGAAGGGAGAAGAGGCTGCTGGAAGGGCAGGGGCAGCCTGAGCAGCACAGCTTCAGTTACAGGCATTTCAGTTGGGCTCTTAAATAGTTATTGGTCAGCTGAAAAATGGAGGCCTGTATTTAGGTGTGAATAATTTTCACAGTTTCTGTGGGCAGCCTGTTCCAGTGCAGTCACCCTCACAGCAAAGAAGTTTTTCCTTCTGAACCTCCTGTGTTTCAGTTTGTGTCCCTTGTCCCTTCTGTCACTGCAGAAGAGACTGGTCCCATCCTTCTGGCCACCCCTTTGGATATTTATAAGTTTACATTTATAGAACTGTGATGTTCCTTAAGTATTTCAAAGTTCTGGTGAAATGATTCAAGTGTTAATGTTACCCACCTGAGATTCCTTTGTTTTTTTGCTGATTCTTTGTGCTTGAAAGTTATTACCTACAGACAGGAAGAAAAGTGCAAAGCAGCTGCTTAGGGTGATGTTTTCATACTGTTATCCTTGGATGTTAGAAACAAATGCATGTGAGCATCAAGCTGTATAAAACTAAGCCATCTTTTATTATTTTAGTCCGTATTTCACTTCCAATTAGTTTCCTGTGGGTGCTTATTTTGACTGACCTCTTATTTGCATTGAAAGCTCATGGAGTAATTTCTATTTCTGAGAACCTTTGCTCATATGACTTTTGCTGTGCTCTTGCCAGGGCTAATGCACTAACCAGGCTCAAGGCAGGAGCAGTGCCTCCATCAGGAGCTTCCAAATGAAATGGAAGAACTGCTGATGGAAGAATAATGTTACTCAGCAGATAATACTAATTTGCTTCAGTGCTGACTGAACTGGAAGTTGCATTTGGTATTAAAGATTATCATCCTGATGATAGATAAAACAGGGGAGGAATAAGAAGTATTGTTTCTTCTAATCTTGCCCTTTGAAGTATCTGCATGCATAAAAATTATCATGTTGGAAAAATGCCTATTTGAAAGCCAGAATGTACTCATGCAGTGCTTTTCAAAGCAAATTACTTTCTGTGCTTTTACAAAACATTGATAAAATGCCTCTGACATGAGAGAGAATGCCTTGGTTTTAAAAAAAGATACTATTTCCATTTTTTCCTACAGAAATATTCTGGATTGATTTTCTTTGCTGTTGGCTACTTGTGAAGTGGCAGCTTAGGCTGAGAGGACATTTATTGCCATGGTGCTGGAGCCTTTGGTTAGTGCAGGTGGGAAATGATTGTCCAAATAAGCAACTGGGTGTCCTGGATGTGCCCTCAGCTGATAGACACAGCCAGTTCAGCTTAGCTTGTGAAACCCAACTGCTTTCTCTGATTTCAGGTATGAGATCTCTGTAGCTCCCAGGATGTTTTCACTCAGACCCATGAAGCAGGAGACTTTGTGTCCTGTTTAGAAAGTTTGAATAATTTCCACAGAAAACACATCAAGAATCTGTGAAGCAAAAAATGTATTCTTTGCAGGATGAGATATTGGTTAATACCACAAAGAGACATAGCTCAAAAGAAGTTCATTATATCATAGATTATGTCCACCCCAAAAGCTGGCATTAAGGAGTAGGACCAAAACTCTTTTAAGACCTCCCTGGGGATGGTGTAATGCAGATCTTGTCTAAAAGTCCCAGCTGGGAGAAAGTACTTGAAAGCCATTGAAATTGAAGTTCCTTCTAATGAATAAGAGTATTTATTGAAAGGAAACTTGCTTTGATTTCAGTATGTCATTGATCATTAACTGCATTGTTTTCACTTGGGGCAGTTTCCATCATTATTTCTTTCCCTCGTTCCTTGGCTCTCATATCATAAGGTCAACAGGGACTCCTCTGTGCCTGAAGGATGATGTAGTGAAATGATTTAATTCTTCATTGCACAGACTGCAGAAAGGGTCAAAGACTGATGACTGTCCCTCTTAACCTGCTAAACATCTGGATAGGGGGCAGCCAAAGATGGAGCAACCCCATGACCTTTGTCTACCATGCACTCTAGCAGTCCAGAGATGCAGAAGTGACCCGTGTAGTCCCAGGGTCTGCGACCCAGTTTGTAGCGTGCACCAGGTCTGGGACTGCCTTCATCTACAGTGTCATGTCCATGAATGGTCCTGGTTTCCTTCCCCTCAGCATCCCAGTTGCCCCAGGTGGGTGAGGCTGTAGGATGATGTCACCAGTTTTCTTATAATGTCGGCACCTGGTGGAGCTCAACCATGGTTGGAATTGCTGCAAAACTTCACCAGTTGAGCTGTCTGATAGAGAGCTGAACTGCCAGTTAGATTTGGATTCAGTTAGGCTTGGTCTGCAAAGTGTTTCATTACTTTACTAATTAGTGCAATTTGTGAAAAGGGTCCTCCTTTAACAACCCTAAAAGTGATGTGGGATAAAATGCAGAACAGAACATTAATTTTTGAGAAAAGATAAAAAAGTGCATTTTTCTTATGAAACTCATTATTTTTTCTTGTTTTATTGTTTTTATATGATTTCACAGCCTGCTAATACCAGGAGAGTGGGCTGTTCCATGTCAAATCACACCAGCATTTCCAGTCATCTCATATGGTATAATCCCAATAGTGTATTGCATCTTGATTTACTTTAAATATTGTAGACAGATGAACATTGTATTTTATTTTTAGCTCAGAAAAACTGTTATGCATTACCAAGAAATATTTTTATTCTGTGATTAGATGCTGTGATTAGAAAGTAATACTATTACTGGTTTGTCATGCAGTCTGGTCAAATAAGAATCATAACTAAATAAAATACTGCTTCAAGTTACTTCTTCCCCTTAATCTGGAGGGAAGATTTTTTTTTACCATTTTTGTTTCAATATCATCTCCTTTGCTGGTAATTCTGAAAATGAACTGTTTTTTTTTAATTCCAACTTGCAAAGCACATTTTGGATTGAAATCCAATCTGGAAATAGTGATGTGTCAGGAGAAGCTGAAACCTCGTGCTCTGGGTGCAATTGTAAAACTTTGCTGCAGCTTCTAATCAGGTGAGAACTGCAACTAAAATTCATGGAAACCAGCCTGTGGAGTTTTGGCCTCAAGAAGTGAGCTGTGAGCCAAAAAAAAATAATCAGGGAATCAATGCCAGGAAAAAAAACCAAACTATTGCAAAAAAAGTATTTCTAAACAAAAAGCTGAAAATATTAATGATTGAGTTACATCCAATGCCTCAAAAGAGCTTAAGCAATGCAGTGTGAAAGAAAAACTGAGATAGGATAATTTTATAGAAATAGAGGAAGAAAAGTATGAGTGATGAAATTCTGGTAAGTTTAAGGGCATTAAGAAATGGTAGCACCATGGCAGTTAAGAATCCAACCTGCAAGGACAAGTCTTGTTCAAAGTTCAGTTGCTGAGTTTCCAGGAAGTAGAGGTCTTGTTCCCCGCTGTTGGGGACCCTGTACCAGGTAAAGTTGCACTGAGCTGACCCTTTCTGGTATTATCCAATCCATGCATTACTGAAAATATGGTAAGTGAAGGCACTTAACTGAGCAATGTTTTTCTAGGGAGACTAGATGTAACCCGTAGCCTTGGTTGCGTAATCAGTCATTGCCTAAATAACACTGGTGGTGTCCTGTGGTCCTACTCTCCTCCTTTGCTTTGGGTCCTCTTCCCCATCACCTAGCTGGGGTTGTAAGCCTGGGAGGCAACCCACACAAAGCTGAATGCAATCTGTTCGCATTAGGACATCCCCTTGGTGCGAGGAATCATCGCTACTCGGGTTACGCAGCCCCAGTGCAGCAGAATTTGTGAAGTGGGGTCTGTGCACCCCTACTGAGCTGTGTTATTTTGTATGCTTATCCTGTCCTCAGGTGGCAAACTCTGAAGAGGAGCTTCATTTTCCAGTGTCCTTCTAGAGTGAGTTGCACAATCGGGTGGAAGTATTTTGGAAACAGATGCTGGCTGAGCTGAATTCCAGAAAGAATTACAACGGTAATCATGTACTTAAGAAATATTATCTAGTATTATGTCCTGTAACCTGCTGTTCTCTTCTGTGCAGAAAACCACTATTCATCTGACCAATGAGAGCTTTGTCTCTTTTGAATCTTCTGAAGAAAGCTGTAGGTCTCTGGAATGTTCTGAAATGTACCTCATACAGGCATGAGCTGCATGTCCAGCAATTTGGTTTCCACTACAGCTAACAAAAAAGGGTTAAAAAACCTTCCCTGCTCTTGGAAAGAAATGCTCTTCCAGAGTAGTTAATTCAATCAATTGTCAACAGACAAATGACCTCATAAATCAAAGGAACCTATGGAGAGATCAGCGTGGAAATTGCAAGAAGAAATATCAGTGATAAAAGTCTTCTTACTGTGAGATTCAGTGTTCCCTCTGGCTGTTTGGGAATCGTTAATGATTTGTGGAGTTAAACCCTTTGCTCTTTCCCCCTGGCACGACTTGCAACAAGACCCGGGTTTGTCTCTTAAGTGTAGGACTGGCCCAAAACTGCTGCACCATGAGATAGATGACTTGGGCTAAAAGGTGTCCAGTGAACTCTATTTTCAAAACAACTGAGGCAGTTGGTCAGTGAAGTCTGTGTGCTGAATGATTGTGTAATTCAAGTCCAAATTAAGAAACTAGTAAGTAAAGTATTAAAACACAAGGAGGATAAAATGAGGTAAAACACACTTCTGCAAAAGCTGTTCCACTTGTGTGTATAAATCAGGATTCTGTGTGCTCAAGTAGAGAATTAGGCTGAGTTGCCTGTTGTTATGCATTTACATTAAGCAGCAGCCTAATAGCTTTTTAAAAATCTGGCCCTGAGTGTTGTTGGTTTGTTTTTTGTTTTTCTCAGGGAAGAGGCCATCTAATCAAAATAGTCCTTTAGAAGAAAGAACACTTTAATACTGAATAGGCCTGAGCAGCTCTAACTGCTGATAAAAACTCCACTGCTCGGGTGGGATTTGTTACTGTTGGTAAAAAGGCTGAAGTGGCTCTTTGCAGCTACGTTGCTGGTGCAGCTGGGAGTGGAGAGAAGCGGTGCCATAGTATGAACAAAATGAATGGTGCTTCTGCCCTTGGGGCGGGCGCGGGGGGAAGGGTTGTTTTAAGTTTACTCGCTTTTGTTGCCTTACATTCTGCTGCTGCAGAGCTGCGCAGAGGTTTTTAAAAGGTAAGCCCCTGGATGTCAGCTCAGCAGTGTTCACTCACAAGATTTCTTCCTTTTACTGTTTCATTTCCACATGAGATTGCAGCCGGGTTTCTATAGAATTTCTCTCCTTTGATCTTTTGAACTGCGTTCTAAAATAGGCGGCAGAAATTTCCTAGAAAGTTTTGACCTAATTTCTTGCCCGTATGAAAAGATTCAGTGGTGTTCAAATCAGCTGTTTCAGGGTGGTGTAAGGGAAGCAACTTTCCCTGATCCCTGTAGCAAAGAGGTCAGGCTTCAAGCACAGCACCAAGGGCTCAGGAGACTCGGCTCTATCATCTCCCTGGGCTTTCAGCAGTTTGTTTCTCTACCTGCAACAGAACGTTTTGCTTCTTTATCAAAGTATTTTTTTATCTAAACATGGAATTTCTGTGTGAATTGAACACAATACACCTGTGCAAAGTATTTTTGGTACAAAGCACGTGTGGATTTCACCTCCTGTTGTTGTACTCTACAAATACCTTAAAATTAGAGTGAAATAAAATACTTTTCCTGCAGAGATCAGTTGCTAGCAGGGACTGTAAAAGTGAGTTCAGTCTAATTGCTGCATTTTTGAGCTTTACAGAGTAGCCAATTTCATTTGACTATCAGGAGGTTTTTAGGTCTGCAATTAGAAGATGACCTAAAGGTGCCTGCAGTTTCTCTGGGAAGGACATGCCTCAAAAGCCAATCCAAAATTCAAACTGCCTTCACTTTGCCTGCCCCTTCTTTGGCCTAGCATTTACTGTCCATGTCTGCTGCAGCAGGAGATCCCTTGATGGAGAGGGAAGGACATGGGAAGCAGAGGTGCTGAGCCCCTGCTCCCTGCACATTTCTGTGGTCACTTAGGAGAGAAGTAGGCAGCTAGAAGGGACAGCTCTCCTTAGACACTGCTGGTGCTGACTGGGAGTGCTGGGCCAAGGAGGGAGGAAGGTAGATGGTTGCAGGAGAGAGTGGATGGGATGCAGTCACAGAATCACAGAATGTTTGGAGTTGGAAGAGACCTTAAAGATCATCGAGTTCCAACTTCCCTGCATGGGCATTGACACCTCCCACTAGAACAGTCTGCTCCATCCAACCTGCCCTTGAACTCTTCTAGGGATGGAACCCCCACAACATCTCTGGGCAGCCTGTTCCAGTGTCTCACTACCCTTACACTGAATAATTTCCACCTGATCTCTAACCTAAATCTCTCTTATTTCAGTATAAAACCATTTCCCTTGTCCTGTCACTGCAAGCCCCTGTAACAAGTCCCTCCCCAGCTTTTCTGTAGGCCCCCTTCAGGTACTGGAAGGCCACTGTGTGGTCCCCTCAGAGTCTTTTCTTCTTCAGGCTGAACAACCCCAACTCCCTCAGCCTGTGCTCATAAGAGAGGTGCTCCAGCCCTTGGATCATTTGCATGACAATTTTCCAAAGATAGTTTCTCATGCTGCTTCTGTCTGCTGCAAGAAGGGCATGGTTGTACATGTTTACATCACAGCCTCATGAGTATAATGGAAGAGTGTGAAGGAAGCCTGAGCTCATCCAGACTTTCTCCACATAGGAAAGAGTCTGTAGGATGGGGAAGATATTAATTGACTTGTAGGAAACAATAAAATATCCTGCAGAAAATACGGGAGGCAACTGATTTAATGTGTCACCATTTGTAATCTATAAATGTCCCTGTGGCAAACTCAGAAGATCTCAGCTTATTTGTGACTAGGAAATGGAGACCAAAAGCTGCCTCATCTGTAAATATGATGGAATTCACAGCCTCTTGATTTATTGTCTCTCCTTCAGCACTGTGGGTTATACCACTGAAACAATAGTGCAGGCTTAATAGGAGAACTGTCCTGCTCAAGATTTATGAATTTATAAAGGATGTAGTCAGGTTAGTTTTGTGATTCAGCAGTAAGTCACTGATTACAGATGCCAGAGCAGGCATCAGGTGGGAAGGTGCTCACGATGAGTTTTCCAGTGCAGCTGTTGGGGAACAATGGCTGAACACACAACTTGTCCCTAACCCAAAGCAGGCTGGTGGCCAGCACTAGAAAGATAAAGCTTTAGAGCAAATATTTGGAGGATTTTTAAATTAGAAAATATAATCTGTAAGGCTTGGATTTAACTTTTTCTGATTGCTTCACACCTTCCTCGCCTCCTGGCTTACTTTCTGCCTGTGAGTTGATGAGGACAGATCACAGTTATATGTACTTTTATTTTCCTGCAAATTTTAGTTTCCATTACTTTATTTCTGCATTATATACCATACAGTGTTTGATAATGTGCTGCAGCATCTATAAAAGGGTTTTCCCTTTTTGTAATATTTTATTTTACAAGGAGAGGACGGGACAGAGGTTTCTGTCCCTCGTCTGATTGTCACAAGAAGGGTTCCTGTTTCACCCAGGCAGAGGATGTGCATGTTGAGAGACATGTTTTTGAACAGCAGGCACGTTGCTGTATATCCAGGCTCAGACTTCAAACGGGTCCTAATCAGGCATTTCAGGCCCCTACTTATGCTCCTGAAGAGTTGGCCTGATTTTCAAAAGTACCAAGCAAGCAACATTATTGATTTCACTGTGAACTAGTCAGCCCTCAACATATCAGAAAAATCAGGCTGCTTACTTAGAAACCTGTGTATGGTCTCAAATCTACTCTCTAGGGCTGCTTGTTGTTTTTTTTCATTGCTGGAACCAGCCTCTCTTTTCCTCTGCTGCACATGTTCTGCATATGCTAAGTAGCAGTTTTGCTTACTCTCCAAACAGTGGCTTTTCTGGTGCACTTGGTCTTCGAAAACCTGTGGATGAATCCATTTTGTGTTCTCTAGATGTGCCTCAGGCAAGAGGAGTTGAGGAGTTTGGTTTGGTAATCAAGCAGCAATTCAACATCTCCTGCCTTTCTCAGAAGTTCTGCAATTACTTTTACTGAGCTGGAAGTATTTTTTTTAACATCAGCTAACAGACACCCTCTGTCATCAACATGATTTATAATCACTAATGTCTACAGATGGCAATTCCGTTTCCTGTTTTGGTACAGTAGGTCCTCTGCTTGTTGTCTGTCATCCAACAATCAGCCAAATGTCTGCTCTCCCTCTCACCCTAAGCCAAATAACGTGTGTGCCTATGTTAGCCAGAGCACCCACGATGGAAAGGAGTGTGTGGGTCACTGCTCTGCTGGTGTGTGGATACTGATGGGACAGGAATGGGTGTAAGAACCTTGATCTGAGCCATATCTTGAAGCTTAGCCTCCCCATTTGCATTCCTTTTCTCATAGCAAAGTGCATCAGTGCTGTCCATGGGGTGCTAAGGCTGCCTGGAGAGATAAAAGTGATATATCAGCCCCTAAACACAAAATGGAGGAATGCTGCTAGACATAGAAATGACAGAAGACCTGTAGCTCAGGTTGACAAACTAAATATAGATCAACAAAGTGGTGCATGTGGCATGTGTCACCCTATGATGTGCTCCTGGATGTATCCTATCTCTGTCATATAAAGTTATTATTATATGTTGTTATCAGTTAAAACTGGTAGGATCTAAGTTTGACTTTGCCTCTGGTTCTGAGCAATGTGGGATGAGAAAGATATGGACAAGTCTGAGATATTCTGAAGGGCAGCAGCAAGAAAGAGATCAGGTCAGAAAAAGTTGTCTTTGGGCTCAAGCAGAGTTTCAGCACGGGAAAGAAAAGTGTCATCTGTGATAGCAGCCATCTCATAGGTGAAGGGGCTATTTCCCTGTTGTCCCCTGTCTCTTTCTCCATAAGAGCAAGACAAAATAATGGAACTTCTGCAGCAAAGAAAATGTAAGATGAATATTAGGAACTGTTGCTTGACAGTTGTGGGTCGAGAGAGTGCAATGTGCTGCATAGGCAGGTTGTGAAGGTTTTGGAGAACCAGTTAAACAGACGGGTTTGGGGAGCATGGGTCATTGTTTAAGTCCTTACAGTCCAAGGAAGGTGACTGTCTCCATCCAGGGAACTGCAGATGCTGGAGATCTCCTGACAGCTGCAGCTCCAGTGGGTGAACATGTGGACAGTCCTGAACAGAAAGCCTGTAGAATGCAGCTCTGGAAGAAGGTCAGTAGAGGAAGAACAACTAACCCTTCACTTACTGGTGTGACTGGAGTTGTTGATGGCTGTTACATCTGGGTGCTGGTTTCCTTCCAAGTGATGCTGGGAATGTCTTGCTCTTTGACTCACATGTGTAAAATAATTAATAGGCTGGAAGAAAGAGGGAGCATGGGGGGATGCTTGTTTTGCCTCTGCAATGAGGGACTTCTTAGAAGATCTCACAAGGCCTTTTCCAGCTTTCCATTTTAGTTTACTCAGCCTAGGAGTACTGTCCATCCAGGCAGTAGAGTGCCATGGAAACTAAAAGACAGCCAGAGCCCTATGGAAAGCTGTGCAGCTATTCTTGGAAAATGGAGAGCCAAACAGAGCCTTTATTCCCCCATTAATTTGGTGCATGTTTTTGTAAGCATGACAGTGGAACTAGCTCACTAGCAGCCTTCCTAAGAGCTTGTGTGGGGTTAGAGGTCCTGTCCCTCTGGCTTTGGGCTTATAGCTTCCCACACCTTCCCAGAGACTGGGAGGAAACAGTGTCTTTCTGGATAAAGCTCTCCGTTTCTTTGGCAGCTTCCCGTGCTGCTGGGCAGCAGCATGGGGCATGGCCAGGAGCAGAGCAGGAAAGGAAGCATGACCAGATTCTGATTGCTCCAGGCATCTCCCTCAGCTGCTTACAATCCTCTATGCAAAGCACTAAGCAAAGGTTTTGTGTAGCCATCATGAGACTTAACTTTATGAAAGATGCTATTGATATCTTTCTAACACAGGAAGTATGTAAAGCGTTAGAAGCAGACTCCCCTGAAATAAGCAAGACAAGGGGATATGTTACACTATCAAAATGTCCCTTGCTTGATGGAATGTATCTATCACATACTGAAATAAACTGTTTGGTGAGTGATGCATTTCGTATTAAATGCATAAATCATCCACTTGAGGAAGAATTGGACTCTGGGCAAGTAGCTTAGCTACTACATCTGACATGCTGCCTGTTAAAACAGATATATTCATTTCTTAACTTGACAGTCATTCCCTACTTTTTGCATTTTTTTCAGAGTAAAATTCAGAATTAGATCTACCATTCACAGCATCTGATAATACTCTGTGTCTGGTACTGGCTTGATAGTGTTATTCCAGTGTTGCAGTGTAGTGAATAGTCCCTACTTAATCAGTGTATCTATTGATTAATATATATTCCCATTACAGTAAATATATATCATAATAAATTAGATAACATAACAATAATAAACCTGCTATATCCAGGATGTAGCACACTAAATCAAAATTAGCAATTACTAATTGAAATTATATCCCCTGGTATAACATTATATAAATCAAAGGCATTTTCTGTAAAATCCATGCATCATTCAGGAGATTAATACTCCAGCAACTGTAAATGTTTTTCTACTACATTAATCTGGCTAAGCTGGGTGCTGGTAGTAGCCTTGGGGTTAACTACACGATGCAGAATGTTAGAGCTGGTACAGTGGTTATTGCCACAGACACCCTTACTGCTAATCACCCTGCACTGGTCACTTAGATGTGGGGATGGTCAATGCACTGTGCCCACCTTGTCCCATGGGTTGAGCTTTCTCAGCTGTCAGGGCTGACGGGAAGTTGTCTGCACAACATACTTGGGAGTCTTTTACCCAGTGCACTCAGACAAAAAAATTGGGGACTTGGAAAGAAACACTGGTGACTTGGATGCTCCCAAACCCACTGGTGCTTTTCTCTTCCTTTCTTCCCACTTGAAACTTGGAAGACTTGAGAGGGGTGTTTTGTTTCACTCTGCAGCATCCCAGAGCACTAATGGGAACATCAATGGGAACTGCTCCCAGGAGGGGGCAGGACAGCAGCTGAACAGCACTGCATTGACCCAACAACCTTGCATAGACTGTACCAGGCTGAGTGAGGGGACGCTGCCAGGGCAACCTATAGAGTGTATCTTGAGAGAAACACCTTTTATGAATTATTTTAGAGTATGTTTCTGTAGGAATCATCACTGGCCCATCAAGAAGGGAGGGGCTCCACTCTGCAGAGCATGCAATCTGGAAAAATACTGAGTTTCAGGTGAGGAAAGGATGAGAAGAGGCAGGTTAGGCAGCCTGAACTACCTTCACTTGAGCAGCTTCACAAAATGTCCTCACCATGCACAGAAAACCAATCAGGGGATGTACGAACCTTTTGTGCTTGCTTAGCATTTTCAAACTAGGAGACTGGGCATCAGTCCAAACCCATAATCTGTGCAAGGGCACATCACAACAAATAGGGAAGGGATAATTACAATTTTATGAAGAGTGGCTCTCTGTAATGCTACCTACTGTTTACTTTCCAACTATTTTAAATTTAGCAACTGATGCATTTTAAGTAATACAAATTTAAAAAAAAAAAAAAAAATCTAAGAAGCTGATATTGCTCTTAGTAATCTGAAGGGGTTTTTTAGTAACCTTGTTTCCCCAGTGGAACCAATGTGTGTACATGTGTGTGTCTGCTCTCAGCACTGAAATGTATGAGAGAACAGGAATGCATTTTTAGCAGATAATAACTCTGGATTTCATTATTTCAAGTGTGGTTGTTTTTGTTTTGTTGTTGTTTTTTTTTTCTAAAATTCAGGGAAAGTCCAGTTCACTCAAGACAATAGAAGCCTGAGAACCATTCCTGTGCCTTCTAGCAGTGTGTGAGAAGATACATGTAAGCAACGTAAGAAGTAACATTTTCATTTAGCAAGTTACTATGTTTTACATTATTGATTTGTTGTAACTAATATAGCTGCATGGATCTTCTTAAAACCATGGGCAAATTTGAGAGTATTATTTTACCCACAGCCTAAATTGCACCCACACAAAGATTTATTTTAAAACTGAACACACAGAATGTAGCTCAGCATTAGGTATTTTTATCATCTTAATGAACCCCCTGAAATCAGCAAAAGAAAAGCAACATATGTAAACATTCATCTGTTACACTTTCTGCATAGAATCAGAAATTCAAGAATTTTCAAATTCTTTATTGTTTAGTTGCTTTTAACCCAATTCACATAAATCAAATGTCTTCTTTTACAGAATCACAGAATGTTAGGGGTTGGAAGGGATATAAAAAGTTCTAGTCCAAATAAGTGGTCAAAACCAACCCCATGGCTAATTGCCCTTCCAGGTTGTGGTCCTTTTTGAGCCATTTTACCACTGGCTGTGTCTTCATGTGGTGTCATGGATGTGGAGGTGGGACCAGAGGTGCTGGGAACCCACATCCATACCATGCATGTTCCTATGGGGTGGGTTCCTGCAAGCGCTGGTGAGGTCCCAGGGACCAGCACAGGAGATGGACAGCTCATAAGCATTTTCAGGTTGAGGTTAACACCAAAGGATGCAGCTGTTATGCTCAGTCCTTCTCTGCAGTGAGAACTGAAGCACAGTAAGAGGAGGGTAATGTCCCCATCATCCCCAGGAGGGAGTTTTGCTCCTTCCTGGTAACAACCAAAAGTCTGGCAAAGATCCACCCACTGGCTACCAAATGCTTATGTGCCTGCCCATTACAGTGTGAAACAATATCCCAGAATCATCACTTTTGATCAGTTTTGATAAATTTCTGCTCCTTGATCATCTCTGAAGCTGTAAGTGCATGAACAGAGAGCAACAAGACAGGGGCAGTCAGCCTGTGCTGGGTCCTGCAAGGAAATCACCCCCTCCTCCTGCCTTAACACAGTTGGACCTGGGAACTGCTCTCCACTCCTTACAACATTGCAGAGCGATGATTTGAGGGAGAAAGCAGTGTGTGTCACAGATGAAAGGACTGTAACTTGTGTGGTAAATTATCCCTGAGCACAACAGGGACAGGTAAATGAGACAACTCAAATTCATTCCCTGCCTGATTATTCAGCTTGTTTACATCCAGGTCTCCCACCTATGAGGTTACTGCTCTGAAAAAATGTTTGTCCTGCTCTCAGACTTAGTGATTTCTCCCTGCTAAGATAGTATTATGCTGTCCAGCTCTGCATCATCTGTGTGTGCATGCATCTCTTAGCTACCTTGTCATGCCAGTGTTAAGGCTGGGTGGTTTAAAGAGTTGACTAATCCCCTCAGATATTATCAAGGTCCAGTCTGTGCATGTAAAAAACCACACGTTGAAATGCTGAGCTACAAGATGCTGCAAAATCTGAAAGTATTCCTTTGTGGTGCTAATGATTAATGTTAATATGTGTAATAGGTTTTCATGATGCGGACAGGGTGAATGGCAAAATGGATTCAGGTCTTTTTATTTTTCTTTTCAGCTTGTTATATTATCTAGAGAAAAACACTAATTACTCAAAGTTAATAGCTAGTGTGTTACTTACCCTCTTAATTAGTACCTTAATTATTAAGTGCAGTGATAACCACTAGTTAGACTATATTTGCTTTTTAAGACTTTGTTTATCTGTCTTCCCACTCTCTCTTTTTAATGACACTGACATCAACAGAGTTGCTGGAGAGAGAATACCAATAATTTCCCTTCGGGAAATGAGTCAGTTTGAGCCTCCTGAACATCGTTATGATTTTTGTTCTGTTGTAAAATGCTTTTCACCTTTGAACTGTTGGGTTGCATTAGTTTCTGACATTAAAGTGCTAATAACACTTGAAATTGCAAGGACAAACTTGGGGAAGCAGAAGAGGTCACCTCAGTGACACAAGATCTTTCTCAGTGTTTGCCATCTGGGAGGCAGGAAGGCATTGAACAACATCATCTTCAGCTGCTTATCTCTAAATCCTGAAGCAGTCAGTGAAATATTCCTCATCTTCTCTATCTGAAGTCATGATGTCATTTTGGGATGTACTTCATGTAGCCTCACCGATAATCTCCTACTCTCCATCCTTTGGAGTAGGTGGCTCTGGTACCTGGGCTCTGGATGCTGCCATCCTCTGTGTCTGTGCTGAGTCCAGGACTGTGTCACCAACTGCGAGAGGAGGGGGAGGTGTCTGCTCTAAGTTCATCCATGCTAAAGTGAAATGTCAAGCAACTATATAGGGGTTCTTAATAAAATAGTTATTTAAACAGAAAGTTGAGCATAAATACCTGCCAAAAATCCTGTATTGAGGTGATTGGTAGATGTGGGATACTGCCAGAAGTTATAATAATGCAGCTGTCTGCTGGAGTCTTTTTAACTCTTTCCAAAGAGCAGCACATTGTAAGTGACTGAAGCCAGTGATTTAAGATGTGTGGCAGAGGGGGCAGAAAGATCTCCTGATTACAGAGCACAGTGTACAGCTATGCTTGAGTTGGATCTGCTGTAGCACACCAGAAAAAGTACTTTGTTAGCTGTGAAATCTAATGGAAAGAGCAAGACATCCCTGCTCTTTATGTCCTTGATTCTTGGCACTGTGGATTACAAAATGCTAAAAGGATGTGGATTAGAAAAGATGTGCTAACTATATGTACAGTTATTGTTTCCATAGCCTCATCAGTATGCACGATGCTTCTCACTGATTTGACATTGTCTCTGCCCTGAGGAGCTTGAAATCTAAAGGCAGAACCCTGTGACCATCTGAAATCTGAACCTTTCAAGGAGGGCTCTGTAAAAAAGGATTCATGAGACTGTGCGCAAATACATTTTAGTTGACACATCAAGATCAGGGAGCAGGCAGAGAGGCAGAGGTGAACAGCTGGAGCGAAGCAGAAAAATAGTGAGAAAGTCCTAATTGTTGCCAGCTTAATTCCAGCCTTGTTCTCCTGGACAGACTTTACTGCCTCTTTTTTTGGTGGAAGCATTTCTGATTTACACTGATCTGAGTGAGAACATCTTCCATGCTTTTATCTAACATATCTGCTGCTGGAGTGGTTTTAACGCCTTGGTCCTCTTTGCCTTGTTCAGTGTTTATGGGTGCACAGGGTCCCTGAAGGAGCTGGCAACAGCACAACCAGAGGCAGGATGGACAGGCAGCTGGTAGCACCTCTCTGTGTGGGGGGGACACTTGGAAGAACTCCAGGGTCATCTGTGCTCCTGAGCTTCCTGCACCTGAAACTAGTCCCAGTTTTTCCAGCATGGTGACCTTCCATAGGCATTTTTTTCTGTTGTGCCTTTCTGGCTGTAGTCCTTTTGGCCCATCAGATAAAAGCAGCTGCAGCCCCAGTGTGGCCAGTGTGCAGGATGCACTGAGGATGATTATATCATGCCCAGTGCTTTCCTGGGAACAGCAGAGATCACGGAAATTGAGTCGAGGTGGGAAGCAAAGGGAAGCAGTTTTGGTTTATGACCTGGTGGTCTTGAAGACAAAGAAACCCCCCACCTAGTTTCTTAATTAGGCAGAAAATTCTCTAAGGCAGTGAATAAATGCCAAGGCTGGGACAGAGGCCCCCCGTGGAGCTGGCACACGCTTCTCCAGCCCCCAGCTCAGCTGCCTCGGCAGCGTTCCCTGCCCAGCTCAGCTGCAGCCTTGGGCCTGCCTGGCACCCGGGCCTGTCCCTGGGCAGCTCTGTGTGTTCATGGGCTGCTCCTGGGCCATGAAAAGCACTTGGCTTGGGCTGTGACAGGAGAGCAGGTTATCACATGAGTGAGAAGCCTTTTCTCTTGTTCCCTTCTGATTAGACATAAATTCCTGCAAGAGATGAGAGGCTTCCCTTTCTGTGCTGGGGTTATAAATGTCTCTGTAGGTGCACTAGTAGCATAGGTTTTGCTTTTTCTTTTCAGGACTGTTATGCCAGAGAGGTGCTGGAGCAAGAGGTGGAGAGGGAAGAGAAGTGTCTGTTGAGGCTATGGCACATGCTGTCAAGGCCCCATACATTCGATGGGACCAACTCCCTGAGAACTGGTCACCTAACGCTTGCAAAGATAGAGCAGAGTCCTTTATAAGTTCACTCAGTGTCCCACTGCCAGGTAAATGCCACCTGTTCATCTTGCCTGTGATGCTTGGGTATCGTGGTGTCTCCCACATCGTTTTGGTGCATTGTGTACTCTTACAGGCTTTGTCAGTCCTGTCTACAGCAGTTAAGCTTCAGCTTTCAAGTCTGTCTTTTTGTATCAGTGCCAGGGTTTCCATGCAGTGATCAGAGGAGCTTCAGCACAATTTATTTGCGACCATGTTCTAATGCAAAACTTTCTTAAAACGTTATGTACGTTGGTATGAAAATCTGTGATCACTTAAAATTGAAGAACATCTGTTGGTGTTAGACAATTTTGAAGAAGCTAATGATTACTGGGATAGTGGCTAATAACACAGTGCTTTCTAGTTTTGTGTTAACTTTATGCTTTCTAGCATAAATGTGAATTCTGGTGAGCACTACTGGTGGCTCTGCCCAGCTTGTGTTTGTACTCCCAGGCTGGGCTGGGGCAGTGCTCTGCTGCAGCAGGAGCTGAGCAAACCTAGAGCTGCATGAAAGGCAGAGGTTTCTTGTCTCTATAATGAGTGGGAGAAACAGAGACAATAACACCAGTATGGGATACCAGTGTTACTGGTATCAGGGCATGAGCGGACCAATACAGACCAACAGTCTCCCGTGAGTGATGTCTTAACTAAATCACCAACAGTTGTGCCTGTGAAGCTGAAAGCCTTGGGTTCAAGAGGTGTATGTGTACATATAAATACACACTGTTAATAGGTGGTGAATAATTTTTACTACCTCTTTCCACTAAGGATTGTGACTTCTAATTAGTGCAAGTGTTTATCCTCAGGAAGCCCCAGGCTCCTGCAGGCTGCCAGCCTCACACAGTGCTGCTCTGTTGGAACAACCCTCCCCTTCCTTTCTTCCAGCTCTTTGCAGTGTTTCAAGTTGCCAGCTTTGTACCCAGAGACTGCTTTATCAATACAGAAATATGCTCCCACTGTACAAACAAAACACTTTTGGTACTATAGATGCTGCTATAGAGACAACGTGGAGTTGTGTGCCTGTTTCCTAAACCCATCCCCACAGCTGGATAAAGCTGTTTGGGTTCATACTGGCAGAGGAAGGAATCCCAGAGCCCCACAGTTACTGGATTGCTGTATGCCTTGGGGTGTTCCAGAGGCCGAAGATGTCACTGTTCTTTCTATTCTTAAAGAGTGACCAATTTTTAATGAGGTTTGCTAGTCATTGTCCACATTCAAAGGTTAATCAGTAGTTCAAGAGATTAAATTATTCCTGTAGTTTCTCTTTGGACTGTCATGCCCATGTAACTGAGGTTACATTTTGGGTGCTTTCTGCTCTCTGTGTCCATCACTCTTACTACAGTGCTAGAAACAAGACCCGGAAAATTCTTCTGCATCTTCCCAGAAGACAAAGTTAGCACTGAAAGGAGAAAAATACACTGTTCAGTTAGGTCCTAAGATGCATTTTGAGACTGGTGCTGCTGGACATGTGTAGGAAGATGTTATATCTGATTTATAGAACTGATGATCAGCAAAAAGTATTTTTTTTTGCTCTTACTGTTTCAGTCTGCCCTTAATGGAGTGTGAACAGGCATGAAATGTCAGAATCTCAGATTTTTACACTCCTATATTTTACCATAAAATCAATTGCTTTCTCAGATTTGAGAAATTTGGCTAAGCTGAACAGATTAGGATCTGTTAGTTTTGGGCAGTCCTGCATGTCCTTTACACAGATAAGCGCTCAAAAGAGATTTGTGCTATTGGAAGTTCTACCCAGAAAAGGTGACTGTGTCCATGAAGAACATTTTTTTTCATCTCTTCCTGTTGACAGAAAAAGCAGCCCAAGCGATGTGGGTTTGTAGCATATCAGGTCACTGCCAAGGGAAGAGCATTTCTTCAATTCAGCTTGAACATGCACTTTCCAGTGGGAAAGGGAGTTCTTACTGAAATGTAAGCTTCTGTGGGTGCTTTCTGGTTTTCATGAGAAATTACAATTCCTGAGCAAAGGAAAGGCTTTTAACTTGGGGTTTAATAAAAGGTCAAATGTTTGGAGAGAGCTGTGGGAAGCTTTATGTTCTGACCCAGCAGGGCAGAAGTGCAAGGAGTAAGTGTAAGGACTATACCTCCTGAAACACTAAAGATCTCATCAGGCCTTCCAGGTAGCACCAGTGGAGATTCACATTCGTAAGCAAGTTGAGGCTGCTCTCCATTTTTCCCAGCAGACCATTGCTTCACTTGCTCTCAAGCATGATCAAACCTTTTCAAGTTTTCATTTTTAATGTTCAATCTCCTTTGAAATTTTTCAAGGTGTATTTAAAATGAAATTAATTTTTGGTGTGCTGAGCACAGCATGAAGAGAGTTGGTATAATAATACTTTTTAATATGATTGCCAACTGTTTTATTTTGGAGGCTTTTACAAAAATTCAAAATCACTATGTAAAACTACAAGTATATATGTGTGTATGATGTAGTTGAGAAAACAACTCCATCTGTCTTCTTCCATTTTATAAAATTTTCACCCATCTGGATGTTTTTGCCTTGGAGAAAAATGGTAAGAAATACAAAATTTCCCCACTGACCCTTAAAGACTGCCAGTGAAATAAACAGTCTGGCTCACCAGAGTGTTAGCCCAAGTGAATGGGTCCATTGGAAAGGTTATGAATTTAAAAGAAATGCAAAGTCCTAAATTGAATTGCTGGCAGCAGCTCCTCATGTTTCACTTAATCCAGTTTGGTTAAAATTATTTTTCTTTTTGTTTGCCAGGAAAAACGAGATGCTTTGTTTAAGTTCATTACCTCCATTATTTTATGAGGAGGTAGGTACCATCTTTGCTCTGCTTTCTGTGTACTGAGTCCTCAGAGGGAAGCATCTTTGTCTGAGAAGTTGCCATTTTGCACCTATTTGGATGCAGAGCATCCACCATTGTGCACCAATCCTCAGCAGTGTTCAGAGCAAGCTTTCTGGTCTGTTAGAGACACCTCGTCACTGGTTTCCTTGATAGCAGGGCAATAGTTGACACAATCCTGCCTATTAACCATTCTTTTAATGTTCTGTGGATTTTTATTGCAGAAGACAATAGGGAGACCAGTGTGCTCAGCTAACCAGGTTTATTTACAGCCAATCATGCTGTTGCCATCATGACTGGAACACACACAGCACAGAACTGGAGCCTTTTGCTTTTTTAGAGAGAAAATACTGGTGTTTTAGGTAGGCTGTTAGAGGACATGGTGAACAAGTTCCAATTTAGAAACGGTTACTGCCTAGAAATTGGAAACATCCCTTACAGGTGTCTTCTTCAGCATTTGGAAACTGATGGTCACCTGAAAGCTTTGACCCAAGTTTCACACAGGAGGCAAAATGGGTAACAGTAACTGAGTGGAGGCATGAAAAATGAATTGTATTTTATCCCTGGAGAAGAGATCCTTTCTGCTGGAGCTGGACAACACTTGGAAGCTCACAAAGCTCCTTTTCATTAGAGAAATGAAAGCCTCATCATCCCTAGAGCTCTTAATTAGGCACCTTTTGCCATTCACACAAATCTGTGTCTCTGCTGTCAAGTCCTATTTGTTTTAAAAATTGATTCATTCATTTTGGCTCTTTTGTTGGGCAGCAAAAATGGATAGACTAAATGAATCCAAACACTTTGTAAGCTGTAAGGGTTTTAATATAATCAGTGTGGTCATGCCAAGCTCAGGGAACAAGTGTACACCGATGCTTTGGTGCAAAACACTCATACAGCAATAACAAAAAGCATATTCAAAGGAGAGAGGGCTACAGAGGAGAGAAAAAAGGCTCATATGGAGTATTAGCTACCTGCAGACCTATGTGCTACTCCTGCTTTGATGTTGGATAATAATCTGCAGGCTTTGCTTACCAGTGAGATAGGAGGGGTCAGAATAAAAGTGCTGGGTTTTAGCACCACTTAGGCAGAATGTTCTTAGTGCAGGTTTTCTGATGAGGAATGGTTTACATGTTTTATTCAAAGGAGTTGGCATTTCTCTTTCACCACCTCCTGAAAAATAATGTCTTTTGGGTATTGAACATACGTTTGTACTGAGATCAGCTCTGTTTGTAAGCCTTTCTTTGAAGCATTTGTCCATTGTGTTAATATTCAATGTCTGTTTACAAGGAGGTTTATAATTCTTTTTAATTCATGCAGGAAAATGCTCCTCTTGTACAAACATGTGCATGTATATACAAATGCAAGTATTTGCATGTAAAGGTTTTCTCTTTGTTATTTTTTTGTTTTAAAAATCTCAGACAACCTGCAAAGAGGAACAAAGCAGTAACCATCACTGGTGAGACCTATGTGAAATGCTGGGGATAGTGTGACGAGTTCATCAGCAAAGAAGCTGAGCCTTCCCTGTGTGTGGTTGCTGCTTTGCAGGGTGAGAAGAGTCTCCAGTTACCTGCTTTTTCAGGCTTGGCTGATCTTTTCCAGAGGTGGCACTAAAGATATGGAAAGTTTGTTTTTCACAAAATTTTGTGCAACTACTCTAGGTTTTTCCAAAACCTAGCTACTATAAGTTTTTCTTTACATAGATAGAGGGCTGGATGACCCTTAATTAATCAGTGTGCTGCATTTTGGAAGGGAAAGGGGATAGAGGCAAAGGTAAATATTGATCTTATGTGGTCACTGCTTGTTCTGGGGAGACAGGGTTTTACCTGAAGGCCAGCATGGCTAGTGGAGAACAGTAAAGACCATTGATTGGAATTCCTTTGGGGGTCATTTTCACATTGATCATCTGATTGTCTTTTCAGTATATGCATCTTTTACTTGAAAGTGGAATCAGTTTGGGTCATTGCACACTGTGTTTTGTGGCTGCACAGATGAGCTGTGCTGTGAGAAAGTCTGAAAGCCTTTCCTCATGTGCACACAGAGGAATATAGACTCTGTGTTAGATGCATGATGTGTCCTTGCAAACATTCCATCAGCCAGATTGTACTAACACTGATGTCTCTATTGTCAGTGTTATGTTTTGCTCATTTATTTTTTTTTTTCATCCTGTTAAAGAAGTTGCCAACAAAAGTATCAGTGTAGTAGAAATGGCTCAAGAAATTATAAAAATCCTCACCTCTTGTATTTCTCTGCCCATTTGTTTTTGCTGCTGGTGTTACATGAGATCCAACACAAATACCTTTGTTTAGTTAACTACAGTATGATTTGCTTTTGAGTTCCTTCTTTTAAAAAGATAAGCAAGTCTCACTCCTATTTTATTGATTGAAAGTTGAAATTTCCATAACTACACTGTGAGTCTTGCTGACAAAGCAGTGTAAGCAAATTCTTAGAGGTACTCACTACCTAGAGGACTGAATCATAAAGGATTTATCAGTGGGGTTCACACAAAAAGGAGCTTTGTTCTTTCTCATGAGTAGACAGTGCTTACAACACCCAGCTCAGGCTGCTGGTTTGTTATGAGGCAGATCAGGTTCTGAATATTGTCAAGGAGGTCTCTCTCAATGGCAGGTGTTCGTCCCTGCAGCATTTCCTACACACTTTTTTTGCCCAAGGTTACAAAAGTCTCTGCAGCCTGGATTTTATTTACAAAGGTGGAACCTCGTCCATGCACATACTCTGCATTTGCATTGGATTAGCTGGAATTTGCAGTAGAAGTTCCTTTGAGTAATGACATTGAAAGCATGAAACATCAAGGCACACTGGAGCAGACCCACCCTTAGGATTCTAACTTATTTAGCTTCCATTGTGTAAAAGTGCACTTGGGTCTTCACCTGCAAAAAGTCAGAGTGAAACTCTACTCAGAAAAACTGTTTCATCTCATAGTGTATCAGGGCCAGGCAGCTGGTGGTGTCAAAATGAAAACGTGGCACATTCTGTTTAGCTAGACCAGAGATGAATTTTGAAAGTTGCTCAAACTTGGAAAGTTTTACATGGTTTGAGAGAAGGATGAGGTGCTGAAATGCTCCTCTTAGCTATAACAGTCATTGTGGATCTCACATTTGTTGAGCAACACAAGATTGACAAATCTCAGGCCTGACAAATAAAGTTCTTTGAAGGAGAATATGGTGAACCCCACGAAATCTGAACTGTTTCTGTCTTGTTTGTACCTGAGCAGTGGACTGTTCCAGTATGAAAATCTGCAGCTGTTTGCTTTGCCAGCAGGTTTGTTTAACCACTAACAGAATCGCTCCATTAAAGGTGACTTAAGGGTGCAGAGTATGGCCAGGACTTTGTTTTTAAAACTTTAATCAAATTTTGAGTGTTCAGCTCTGTGTTTCAGATCTCAGTAAATTGCAATCTGGACACGTGTTTTCACCCCTCCATCTGAAACTGGGACATCTGGGCTAACACTGCTGGGAGCTTCCCCCTTCGTGGTGGGAGGACAGGTGAGAAAACTCTGATTTGCGGGTTTCCATTTTGTGTTGTTTTGCTCTGACTCAAGATGTGACCACAGAATCCAGAGCTGTCAGGCTCTGTCCTGTTTTTTAAAGCTGTAGATGAACAGTGGAGCACCTTAGCCTCAGAAAGCAGTGCAGCCACACACAACCTGTCTACCCATTGTCACCTCCTCCAGCCTCCCAGCAGGTCTGGGACAGGGACCCCATGTCCAGCTGGTGTCAGGCACACACAGCAGTGCAGCTTGTGGTGCTCTGCTGCCCTGTGCCCACAGCCCCTGATTCCCACCTGTGTGCAGGCAGTTACATAGCTCCAGTATTTGCAAACAGACATGTTATGGCTGGTGTAACTGTTCCTTTGAGGATCCATCATGCTGGGGAGTCCTTCAAATCTGTGAAGCTACAGCAGTGTCTCCTCACTGTGCCAGAGCTTCCTTACTGGCTATTTTTTTAAGCTATTACAGTATCACCATGATTCCAGTTAGAGGGCTGGGGGCCTGGGGCACTGCAGAGGTTCTGCAGCCATTGCACAGCTCATCTCTAGGAGCAGACCCAGTGGGTCAGCAGTCCCTGAACCCAGTTCAACACCTAATTCTTGACAGGAGATATTGCCACCTGCATGCCACCCTGGAGCCCATACATGTTATTTGGCTCTCACAAATAGAGGACATGTTTACAAGCCTCTGTTTACATCTTCTCAGTTCACTAAGCTCCAGTAATTATTGACAGGTCTAATTACCACCAGATGGCTGTATTTTAGCATGGGACAATATGAAAGACCCCAAAGCTTCTGTAAATGTGTAGCTTTATCTGGAACCTTAGGATGGCAGAGAAACTGGTAATGTCACTGGTGGTATCTCACAGAAAGAGCGATTTGTGAGAACAGTCAGAGCTTTGCTGACAGGTGTCAGGTATTTTGTTGACATCCTAAAAACAGCCACAAATAATTGGTAGCATCCAATTAACCAAATTGGAGCAGGAAGGAACATGTGTTTGGGAAGGGAAAACAAACGCTTCTTTTACATAACAGTAAAACTTTATAGAAAAAAGCAACCTGACAGTATCAGATACCTTTCAATATAGTCTGCTCAGGACAGCACAGTAATGCCAGCTTGAGTAATCCCAGAAGAATTCTCTTTCACAAACATGCAAACCTCCCACAGCATTTCAGTTAAACTGAAAGTCTGACATAATTGTCAGTCCAAGCTATGACTTGGGGTCTGAAAATAATACTTCAGGTATATCTGTTCAGTGTTTTCTTCATTTATTTTTGATGTGAATAATTTTGGTTGTGTTAGTAACTAACTGCACACAATCCTAGGCTGAAAATGTCAAAAGAAAAGATGGTGGAAGAGGCTGTACAGCCAAGGGAGGATGTACAGACAAACCACTGCACCCTGTCTGCTGTCCTCTATCACACAGGCTGAATTGTGTAGGACACTATGGGAATACCTTCTCTACTTCAGGAAGTAAAGGTAAAATACTAAGAGAAGGAATTTTTCAGCACCTTTCAATTTGCTCACAGTAAAAAATAAATAAATAAGGAACCCCAGGAAACGCATGTCTGGGGTAGCAATTCCAGGGATAGCCCATTCAGTCAGGTTGGTGTAGGCTGTAACCAGCTTGGTATGTGAAGTCACACTCTGTTGAACAAAGGCATCAGCAGCTCAGTCCTCGGCTCCAGCTCAGCATGTGTGAGAAGGAAGCTGACAGCATGTCCATGGAAAACTCTTCATCTTAGACCAGAACAAGTTCTGAAACTACAGGCAGCAATGGACAGGAGACCTTAGATACTTGGTCTCTTGCCTGGTAAACAACTCATATTCCCCATATTTTTCAGTGGCTGCTGCCTTAAGCTTTTGGGAGTCCTAAGTGATGAGGCTGAGAGATGGGAGGTGGTGGAAAATTCAAAGGATGGATTAGTCACCATGTGCTTTGCTGAGAAAAATAAGAGACTATGTAAGAACTGTAGTCAGAGGAAGGAAGTGATTGTCAGTCCTGAGTACTGAAAGTGAGTGGGTTAACACTTTTTAAAGTTTCACACATTACAGCCTTCTGAAAGATGATGGGGTCCTGAAACTACAGACTAATAATACAGCATTAAAAGACAGCCTTGGTGAGGAGACAGCTGTAGGAAAGTGGCCCCAAGGTGTTGATTTTGGGAGGTCCTGAAATTATTTGGACCCACTATCATATCTGTTACTGCTTTAAAACATATTCTCTGAAAATGCCTGTTTGGAAAAAGGAACTCTGTGTTTTAAGAGAGCTGAATTTCCCTGGCAAACTGTGTCACTGGCTCGAAGAGAGAAGTTGCTGAACTCACACGTTTGGGGAAAGACAGTGAATTAGAGGTTAGCAGCTTCACGTGGAGAGAAAATTGCAGGATTCATAAAGCAGTAGCTGGAGGAAGTGTGTACAGATGCTTCAGAGACCTCTTGTGCTAACAGACAGCACCTTAACTCATAGACTTAGAAAGAGAATTAACTTTGTCCTTCAGCACTTGTTCACTTAACTACTTCACTGCCATCATGAGTGCTACTGAAACACCATCTGTCATGACTTTTTCATAGAATTAAGCCTAAGGTATATAGTACCTTCCCCAAACTAATCCCTTTCAGCATCTCTCACTGGGTGTAGTGGCTGGGCCTGTGTCTGTGTTGTTCATCTTTTAACTTCCAGTATCTGACAGTTTATTGTTTTCTTCATACCGTGCCCTGGACATACTGCACCCTAATAGACTCAACTGCTTGCACCTAATTTTACTGCTTTGGTTTTCAGTTTAGGAACAGGTGACTCTAGGTGGGATTTATTGCAGCATGAAATACCTGGTTCAGCA
>NW_009952476.1:167851-170427 GCF_000747805.2 Chaetura pelagica | reverse complement strand
TCAGCAGGTGCAGCATCACATGGTGCCTTCCTCAGCAGCTGATGTTCCCTGAGTTAATTTTGAAGTTTATGAAATTAAGAGATGTGATCAGCTACAGGCTTATCCATCATAAAGCATCACAGATCTGCTCAGTGTTGAAACCTGATTTTGTAATCATCTGATCATCTCTCTGGGAGGTGAAGGCCTCTGTACTTCCCTTGCAGAAAATGAACTTCCCGAAGCACGTGCTGTGTATACCTAGCGAAGCCCCTGGAACAGCCCAGCTTGTGAGGCAATCTCTTATCAGGCAAGTGCTGTCAGCAGGATCTGCAGATCAGATTAGAAAACCTCTATGGAGCAGGGCATTTAAATAACCAGTGCTCTTTGTCCCTGAGGATGTGCCTGTCTGTGAGAACTTTCCACATGGCATAGTCTTTTGAAAGCATTTCTCCACTCTGCATGGAAAGCTGCTCTGACTGGCACTGTGTTATAAAATGTCATGTGGGCCTGTACGAAGGGGGTTTTGAGGAGAATGGTCTCTAATGTGTTTCTTTTCCCAGCTCATCCCCTGGCTCCTCCAAGTCCTGCATCAGCCTGTCCTCACACAGGAGCTGCACTGAAGTAGCTCTTCTGTATGCACAGGGCCTTCAAGCACCCAGCACTGGCAATGGACTACCAGGTTTCTTCCAAGGAGAACAATGGATGATGACAGCACACAAACCAGAGGCTGCTACAAATGTCTGAAGAACAGGATGAGGAGGCAGGTGAGATCAGTCAGATGTGCAGCAGGCTGAGTACATGCTTTGCTTTTGTTAGTAAGAAAACATGTGGCACTCTAAAGGCATCTTCTGACTTTCCAGAGCCAGTAAACTTGCTTTTGATTTGTCCAAACTTAACCAAGGAGCTGGGTGAGCTGGGCTAGGTGGTTGTTTTCAGAAGGAAGAGACAGTTGTGTCCAAGCTCTTCCCCTGACCTGAATTCCCAGTCAAAAAGCAAAACAGTTTCTCAGCTGGAAAGTAAGCAAAAGGTACTAGAATTCAATTATTTCTTATTTCCACCTATCAAGCAGAATTAAGTGAGAGGGATTAAGTGGATAAATGTATCAAGTAAACCAGCAGTGAAAACAATATACTCCCTTTCTACAACTGTAAACAATGACTACAGTGTGATTTGGAAACTGTCAATTAGCCCTAACCACAGTGAATCAGAGCTGCTTTCTGGTGTAATGAAAATGGAGCATCTTGCTGTCACATCAGTATAGATTGCATTAACCTTAATGACTCCTGTAAGGCTAAACCTTGCCTTGGCAGGCAGATTGAATGCTGTGCATTGTAAGCTTTGCCTTTAACTTCTCTTTGTAAAACTTCCATTGATTCTACTCTAATTTAAACTAGAAATACAGAAGTTGTCAGGTTTGAACAGACCACTGGTGCAACTAATTTGATTTTTTGTTGCTAACTGTGACCAGTGATGGATGAACTTGGGGGGAAAAAAAAAGAAAAGGAGAAAAAAGAAAAAAAAAAAAAAAAGAGAGAAAAAAAGAGATAATAATTCATTCCTTGTCCCTTCCCCTTTTCTCTTTCCCCTTGTATCCTCCCCTAATTTGTTTAATTAAGTGTGATGTGATGCCATGGAGGAACAGATTTCTTTACCCCCAGCTGATGACAAGTTTATATACTGAAATGGAAACAGTAACAGCTCTTGTGTCTTTGAACTCCCTAGTATTACTAGAGATATTATTCTTGCTAGTGTAAATGTCAAATCCCAGTTTGGAAATAATTCTTCGATATGTCCTGTATTAAATAGATTATTCTAAGAGATTCATTGCCAGAAGCCTTTGGTTTTTTTTTTACTGTTGAATGTTTCCTTTCATGGCAGAAAGAGTAAATAGGACCATGTTACTCCATGAGCACCACCATCTGCCACATCTCTTTCATTAATAAACCCTGGCTAAAGTTTATTTGGTGAATTCGATAGGAGCTCGTCTTAGACTTAGCCCAGTGTAACAAAATCTAACCTGTCTTTTCATGTTGCACTTAGATAAAATTGCTAACTCTTCCGGAGAAGAAAGATATAAGTTCATCTCTCAGGCAGAATAATTTCTCCTTGGTCTAAATCTTGGTATGGCTTTATTGATTACCTTCTCCAAAATTCCTGTTAAGTTCTCCAACCTATGACACGCTAAAGTGATTTTGCTATGGGCAGTTGCTCTGTGCTTCAGAATTGTCTGTTGGGGTTTCAAACTCATGATTTGAAAATGAAGATACCAGAAGTTAATTACTTTTTGTGTAAAAATATTATATGGGTTCAATTTCTGAGATTTATTAGTTTTACTTAGCTCCTACCACATCATGCTTTGCTTTAACTGAAACTGTACCACACTTCAGAGCAGTTCAGTTATTAGTAGCAAAGCCACCGGTCTTGTCCACCTTATTGCTGCAAAGACTTTTTCCAAAGCTCTGCTGCTGGTGTTCGGAGAATTATCTATGATCAAATTATTTGTTCCTCATATTAGCAAAAAAACCTGCCTATGCATTAGGAAAAAGCTCAGAAATATTTAATTCCTGATAACTACAAATACCACAATGTGCTTACAG
>NW_009952476.1:141931-167794 GCF_000747805.2 Chaetura pelagica | reverse complement strand
TGGAGGTAACTGGGAATGTCTGAATAAAGTACCTTCCTGGTTAGGTGGGGAGCTGGAGCATTCTGCTGGCATCTTGCTGCACAACTTTGCAAACCCAGCCATATTTGATCAGTAGCTCCACTGCAGGCAGTATTTTTTTTTAAATTCAAGTTGAACTGCTTTTCCTATCTTTATTTCTCGCATTGGTATATGCAAAACCTTCTCATTCAAGTGGGAAACTAAAAGATGAGCGAGTGAGAATGAAGCAGTCGGGAGGTTAAACTGACAATTCCCAGACGTAACAGGGAAAATGTTCAGAAGTTAAGTTTCTTTAATATCAGGATGGAGGAGAGAAAAATATCACAGAGGCCACATTTGTGGGAACTTGTGCAAGGCATTATGGACTTTCAGAGTGCACAGTTAACTACAGGGCTGAGTGAATCTGAAAAATGAGGATTTAGGGAAAACAGATAAAAGACCAGAGGAGTAAATTGTTGCTAAATCTTCCCTCACTGAGAACTATTAAAAAAGTAGTTCTATTAAATCAAGAGGTAAGGGCAGAGGTAACGACAGAAGATTTCACTAACTCCTGACAGCAAACAGAGCTGCAAAAGACATTTCTGCAGAAAAATGCATTCTGGCACTGATTAAGATCTAGATTAGGAAACACTAGATTGTACAATCCTGTTTGTGCACACATATCTGCATGTAAATACAAGTTGAGTTTGACTCTAGGTGCTTGTGTAAAGCAAAAATAAAACCAAATTAAGCCCTAACTTAAGTAATTGAATATTAGTAGATGAAAGTTATGAAAGAAAAAAATTTCAGTTACACCTGTGTTATTTGTAGAAGATGAATTTTCAGTTGTTAAATACAAGTGTTCGTAGACAAGCTTGTGCACTCAACCAGGCACAGAAGAGAATCAATAACACCCCTGAGCAGCAGCTCAAATTTCAAATATTCACAGCTTGTAAAGTCAAACTTGTGAAGTTTAATTGACCAGGAATAATTTGAGGACAGAGTGATCTCTATGTGCTTCATAGGCAAAAAGCAACAGAGTTATTCAGTGGAAATTATTTATTCCACTTTAGAAATTATGGGACACTTGCAATGAGGCTGTGCATTCGCAAAAATCTTAAATTTAATTTGCTCAGGAACAGTGCATGGTACTCAACAAAAAAGAAGCAGCAATTAGGAACTTGTTCCCATGTTGTTCCCTCCTGCCTTTGCTCTTCCAATTACTTCTTAGAACTGTCTGACCTGGATATCAATAAGCACATACTTCCTGCTACAGCCACACACTGGTTTGGTTGTAAAGGAGAAGATTAACAAGGGATCCATGATCCCTTTTGCTTCTGTGACTTTCAAGTTCAAAGCAGAATTAACCTGTGATTCTTGCCTCTGCTTAGACCAGTGAACTAAGTGCCCATTTTTCTTCCTCAGCTGCCAGTGAATATTTACTGTAGTTTTTTCCTGTAGAATCTTGTCCCTTTGGCAGAGCTAAGAATTTGGCTTATCCAATTTCAGTGTAATTTTTTGGTAACCTTTGGCTAAGCCTTGCTCCTCTGTGCAGTTCTTTAATGTTATGTGTCTGTGGAAATGATCTGGTGGGGAAAGTGCTTCTGGGGAAATGAGACAATCTACAGCCCCCCAATACCATGAGTATTTTACTTGAGGATGTAAAAGCTCAGATAAAAGAGTGTCAAGAAGAAGAAAGACAAAAGTAAAGTAAACAGAATTTACAAGATAAGTGACATTTCAGTTCTGTTTATAAACTTGACATAATTCTAAAATTGCGTATTGTTTATGCATATTACTGTTGTGGAAATGAAGTAATTTGGAGGAGTCTGTGGTGACTTAGAGATCCCATATAGAATGCTTTGATGTCATGGATATAGTCTGTCCTCTCTTGGTGTCCTGTCCCTCCAAGTGAGATGGCTCCATTGACTTCCGTAGTTCAGTGACTGAAAAAGCATCAGAAAGCAAACTTCTGTGAGCATTGAGATTACTAGCAATGTGAAGGGAGACAAAATGAGGCAGATTTCTATCTTCTTTGTACAGCTCACTATGGAACATTTCTTCATGTCCGTTCCTTGTTTTTTCTTCTGGAGTGGACAAGGTTGTCTTCCTTAACACTGGCCTTGCATCCCAGCAACCATCCTGCTCCCTGGTCAGAGGGGAAGAGCTGCTGTGGTCTGGTATCTGTTTAGCCAGATCTAGACTTCAATGGCCACAACTGAACTGTGATTAAATGGATATCCTTTTGCCCTTGCTGTCGAGAAATGCTGAGTGAGGTACGCTCAGTGGTGGCAACAGCATTCATACATTGTGCTCCAGTACCTCAGTTTCCATGGCTACCACAGAAATTGCAGGTTTTCTGTACAAATTGGTAGGAGAGATTCAGAACACCACCCCATATGCTACAGCTTCCTGAACACCTCCTCCTCTCCTGGGCTCAAACGTGCTTCTCTCTGTCAGGGGCTGTGATGATGGTCTCCATCGGGTGCAGTGGGTCTTTGCCACTGTTGGCTGCTCTGGGGGAACCTCAGCACAGACACGAGACCCTTGTGCCACCCTCAGGTGTCAAGTTTTTGAGCAGGGAAGATGATCTGCATTTTGATGTACAGCCAGAGTGCCTGGGGGGGAATGTTTTTGGTTATTCTGCCATTCCCGAGGTGTAAAGGAACAGAGTAAAGGCATATTTAGCATGTGATCATGGAGTTTTGCACAGGCTGCAGGTAGAACATAAAACCAGCCAGATTTAGGTAAAACAGAGCCCATCCAGGCCAGCAACTGCTGCGAGTGGAGACTAACAGCAGGTCCATAGGGAAGATTACAGGAATGCAGCAGCATCAGAAATATACTCCTTGTGCTCAGGTAGCTGCAGCTCTGCTTTCCTGGGTCAAAGGGAGTATCTGTGTGTTTATTTGCTTATGAATTTTTTGTCTAGTTGTGTTTAAACCATATGCAATTTAACCTCTGCAACAGCTTAACTGTGCCCTGAGTGAAGAAATCCCCTTCAGTCATGTCTTCCTCAGCATTCGCAGTCCTAGTTTCATTTAGTCATTCCACACCTGGAAGCTATCCTGAGTAACTCTGAGTATTGACCACCTTCATGTCCTTTTCACTTCTAGTCAATTCTTTCTGAGAGGGATGGTGACCAGAATAGCTCATGGTTGTCAGGATGCAGAGACATTGTGGATGTCCCCATTCCTTTCCTAGGAAATCATAATATCTGGATAGTTCCTGAGCACTGAGCTGGCAGTATCTGTCAGAATACCAAGGTTTCTTTCTTCAAAGGCAAAGCCCAGCACTCTGTCTGCTGACACAGCTCTCTGTTTTGAGGACCAGCCCATCCCTTGGCATGCCTTGTTCAATGGGGTTAAAAATACAGCTGCATTTGGAGACTAGACCAGCTGTTGGACTTGTGAGGTAGAAGTTTTGAATCATGCTGTTTGAGGTTCTTTTCCATGAAGTGGATCTTTCTTGATTATGATCTTTCTTGAAGGCCTTGTCTTTCACCAGCTCTCTGGGGAGAGCACAGGAATCCAGGCTCCTGTTCTGTAGCAGTAATGAGTCAACTGGCTGTCAAGGTATCTTTCAAGTGAGCAGTTCTGCACTGTGGACTACTTTGGTGGTCCTCCAGGTCTGCCATCCCCCAATGCTTCACCTACCTGACTACTGCATACCTTCTGCACAGATTCCTAATCCAAAAGTGATGATGGGAGATCCTCAAACCAGAAATGCTATACTCTACCCTGATTTAGCCCAGCTTGCATTTTAGGCACTCTGTTGACCATCATTTAATTGAAGTGATATTCTGGTGCTCTTATAAAATTGTCCTGTTGTAGCTAGTCATCAAAAATTGCACAGGGTGGTAATTACAGAAGTAAACTCGTCCCATTATAGCCTCTGATGTGGTCACAAAGCATACTCAGACACCATAGCCTGAAATCACCAAGTGTCTTGCAGTGCCTTCATTACGCCTGGCACATTCAGCTAACCAAGAAGTGTGTTTATCTGGTGATAATCAAAACAATAGAGTGTGTTATTGCAGTTATTAAATAGCTTTCCCAAGGTTTATAAAATAGCTATTTTTCAATAACATTTTGCATCATACCACCATGAGAACAAGTTCATGAGGAATTTTAAAAAGTCTGTTAGCAACATACCAATTCAGTTAAGCATTGTAATTTTGTAAATGAACTCAAAAAATCATGAATAAGACATTAAATAGATTAAGCAAGATGAATGGAGTGTTGAGAGAAGATCCAAAATCTGTTCTGGCTAATGCTCCTAGCATTAATTCTCTAGTACTGCCTTCTTCACACACTACAAATATATTGACACTGCCATGGAAAAGTTTCTTCTACATTTTTGTCTTTTCCCAACTTGAAATTGAAGGGGAGTGACCATATAGGATGGCTTCTAACATACATCATTATAGCACTTAAAGAAATGTATCTTTGCCCTGTGAAGTCACACAGCAAGTGTTTAAGATAGTTGAAGATTTTGTTGCCAGGTTAGAATAAATTACATTAGGGATGTGGGAGTTTTTCTTCTTTTCATGGTAAATCAAAGTGGAAGTACCTTTGCTGTATGTAATACTTAAACATTTAAATTTTAATTCTGACTTGGGTCATTTACATTATCCTGTAATTCATAATTTCAGTTTTAGTTGTCTAGAATATTTTATTTTGTCTCTTATGATAGTGTTCTTTGGGTTTTTACTTAATTTTGTGTATTCTGACTAAACCTGCTTCTAGCAGTTTGACAGTGTATTACATTGACCTTGCTAAGAAGCAAGGATATCCCTTCTCAGTCTCCCAAAATGAAAAGCATCACCAGATTTACTCACTAGCATCACTGCTCTCACCCCTAATAATGTATTTTGTGAAATTTGTCCTCCAGGTTTAATGGAGGACAGTGCTAGCAATCTGGAAAATTTGGCAGCATTACTCATTGCAAAAAGCCTATTTACATATATTAAATATGCCTTGCTAAAGCCTAACAACTAGACAGCCCTCAACATCCCAGCAGCACTGGAGCTCTCAGGAGCCCACACAGTACCCTGCATCCCTTCGCTGTTTGGCGAGGTTAATTTTTGCAGCTGAGTCAGCAAATAATCACTGCGAAGAAAACAGATCCAGATGTTTACAGTAAAGCACCAGGTTCTTTGGACAGGGACATTTACTATCACTATAGAAAATAACAAAACATTGAGTCAGGCAAAAGACCCATCTACTATAATAATCCTTCTCTGGCCTGTAGCAAATGTCAGGGGAACAGGATGAAAATGGGGCAAGCATATGGTGATACTTCTCAGAGTACACTCCCAGCCTTCAGTCATCTACAGCATAAATATTTTCTAAACCACTGGTGGTGCCTGTTTTGAATAGCCTTGACTGAGTTTTATTCCATTAATCTGTCCAGTAAGTTTTGAATCCCTATAAATATTTGTATTTACAACCTCCTGTGGCAAGGAGGTCCAATGATATGGCAAGGATGATCTTCTGGTTTATCCTGGTTGTCTACCTGAGGCATTAGTTCTAGGAGAGCCAGTCTGTGGTGGAAGGTGTAGAGCAACTTACTGAACTCTTCAGGCTGCTTTCAGAGGCATATAAAAGAGATATCCAGACAGTGAGCTTTGAAAGCAAGAGTAGCTCATGTTCCATGAGCACACTGTAGCTGGGAAGCAAAAAGCAAGGTTCTGTCTCCTCACTACATGTTCTCCTTTCTGAGTTTACTTGTGGTGCTCCTTGAAACAACTCAGCCTCCTTTGAAAAATAAAGTGAGTGTTTTCTTATTCTTTGAATAAGAAAATTCAGAGCAATTTTAAAATCCAGGTGTGCTTCAATTTGTTCTGCTGTGGGCTTGACCCACTGCTGTATGCAAAATCCTTTTTGGACACTTGTAGTTCCTCCTGCCTGCATGACTCTTGCTTGTTGATCTCTGTTATAATTTATCAATGTTACATCTGCCCCATTCTGTACTCTGATTAAATTAGAATCCCATTAACCAGAGCTGGCTGTCAGACAAAGGAAATGTCTGATCTTATTTTCAATATAAGACATGCCCTCTGCTCTGCTGCACATCAGAAAATTTCCAAGGAGTGATAAGGCTGCAGTTTTGATAGGATTCCTGCATTTCTCTAAGGATTAGTTGAAACTGTGACAGCTTGGTAGTTGCATATTAGATTAATAAATTGCAGAGTGCAGTGTCGATGTATTGTCTACAACATGCAAAGTACTTCCTGAAGAGCTGTCCACTCCCTTGTGCTCCTTGGGATCAACCCTTTGGGGCCAGGAACAGGCAGCAGCCACCCTCCAGTGATGCCACAGCAGCAGGAGGACCTGAAGAAAACCCACCCCTTCCATCCATCAGATCAATCACTCCAACATAAACTGTGCCCTATTCCAGGCTAAGTGACACACTGAGTTTGGCAGTCCTTTGAGAAGTAGTGACAAAACTGGAATTTAATGTGCTCTATGTTTTTTTTTCTTTTTTATTGAAAAAGCACAATATCATCAGAGCATTTATCTCAAGGACCATATGCTGAATATTCCCTTTGGCACTTCTAACAAAGCCCAGGGGTCTTGCCTCAGTGTGCAAGGGATTCCTTATGTATGTCACCCTTACCTATATATCTGGTCATGTTCCTATAAGGATTACAAGTTCTTACTCATCAAATGTTATTTTAAATGCTACATTTTTGTTGTTTCATGTTGTGGATATTTGGCACATCATCAAAATCTCTGCTTACTTTCTTTTGTTTTAATATTTGCTATTTTCCTGCAAAAGGCAGTCTGTCTGCCACAATCTTCCCTTAAAATCTGGTTGCTTAACAGCTTAAAATCTTTAAAACAGCATGTGCCCATTTTATTCTCTTGGACAATTTTATGTTTTCCAATAAGCAGTAGTAAAGCAAAACCCTAATACACGATTTATTTTTTTTTAATCTTCAGTCCTTAACTGTGCATTCTTCAGGTTGGGCTCTGCTAATTTCTGGATTTCAGCTTCAAATATTATGGCATTTATTTGTAAAACTCATTTGTGCTACATAACACACTCACTTAAGAAAAATCCCCAAACCAAAAACTTTTTGTACAAGGTACATTCATTTTCTGCTCTCAAAGGCAAAAAGACCACTAAGCAGCTGCAACCTTTTCTATAGACCTTATTTATCTGATATTAGCTGAATTGTGTATTGCACGTTATAGAAAAAGAAAGAAATCTCTGCTCTAAAGCAGGTGTCTGCAAAGCCTGTAAATGTCAGTCAGCCCTCTCCAGAACAAAAATTAATTGTGCACCCACCATGAGAAAGTGAGGAGGTTGAAGCACTTACAATATTGCACTCTGTCAGATTATTAGGTTTTCACCTCGGGAAATTGAGCTTCAAATGCCATGTAACCTTCCTTAGCTGGTCACTCTGGAGCATTTATGCAGTATACACAAAAAGTTAATAAAAATACATCAGGCACCCCCCACAGACAGCTATTTAATTACCAACTATTTGCTGCTCACACTGAGGAACAGCACACTGTCCTCTTGGGTGCTTCATTAGTACCATCCAGTTTTGGCTATGTCAAGGTTTATTTTGTGGTCAGTCCTTTGAAAAATCAAATATAATAACAATATAACCTGCAGTGTTATAACTGTCAGGATAGCAAATATTACTCTACTGAAATCAGACCTTCCAGTGTGGTTTTCACAGGCTTATAGTTTCTTTTATTGTTGTTTCAAACTATTTTGTGGAGAGAGAAATTGGAAAAAAATGGAAGTTGTATTGTTCTTCAAGAGTGTTATGCCCAGGGCTTTGTGCTGCTCTGTCATGAGAGACCTGCAAGGGATTCTAAGTGTGCTCAAAGGATTAATCCCTCTCCTTTCATCCATAGCACAGCTCACCAATTTATTTGGTCCTTCAGTCAACCCAAAGGTTAGTGAGCACCAGTAAGCATTACAGAAACACAGTGTTTACAGTTGATTTAAGATGGGAGCACATCAGCTGTGATGCTGTGCTTCTTTCTCCTCCCTTAACTTAGGGCTCCGTTCTGGCCAGTGGTGTTTAAATAACCACATCCCATCCTGTGTTCAGAAAGAATGAGACGAAAGTGAGGGACTCCTTAAAAAAATTTCATTGGAGCATCTACTAGACTCTTGAACCTCTTCTTCCATTAGCTCAGCATGATAACCACAACAGCTCCTGGATCTATATACTGGAAGGGGATTAACACATCCACACACTCTCTTTCAGAAGGTGCAATTTATGTTTATCTTACTCCCACTGCTAGTCCCATCTATTCATTTCCAGCTGCTGCCTTTTTACCCAAGCCTTTCTGCAGAGGGAGATTTAGTCAAATAAAAGGTCCACACCTGTTCCTCATGAATGGCTTAAGGTTCTTTCAGGTTTTTTCAGCAAGAGGACTGTGGCTTTATGCTGGATCATCTCATCCTTCATTCCACCTGGTCAGCCTCATCTTTCATGTCATGGTCACTTAAAATAGGGATGGCAGTCCTAAGCAAATTTGGCACTTTGTCTCCGAGGTTGAATCTGTTCTGAGCTGCTTGTTCAGACTAAGTTTTGCTGGGAAGGAACTGGGTGGAGAGTAATGTATTTGTTTTCCTGAATATGCCCATATGCTACTGCAATACCTGCTAACCCTTGTGAGCTCCAGCTTCATATTTGTTCTGCTTTTTATTTAATAATGGACCCTTCATTTCTGTTGTATCGAATTATTTAGTAGGTAGATGCTGTGTGCTGTCAGGCAGCCCAGGTCACCAACATCTTCAGGTGCTTTTACTATCTTGTCATATTTCCAGCAAAATCCTGTGAACAGTTGTGGCATTTTGTTGTGGCCAAAGCACAGTAAGTTCAGGTTTTGCAACTATATGCAGGGGCTTTGCTCTCAGTGAGTTATTATTCTTTAGATTTTCTTTCTAGAGGCTCTGTGGCAAGTTTCAGTGCTCTCCTGAAAGCTGCAGCCATCTGAGCTGGAGAAGGCTCAGGCTGGTATTCCTTTTCACAGCTGTCTTCTATTCCCAAGCTTGGTGAAGGGCCAATTCCAACAGGGATGCTCAGACTGTGAAGGAGAAGTTATCTGCTGAGCTAGCTCCAGCACACAGAAAATGGCCTTTGGCAAATTGTCTTGCTTGGGATCACTGCTGTTCTGCACGGCTGTTGCTGTGCACGAGCACTAACCTTTGTATCTGGAGCTGTTTCGTGGTTCAGAAATGCACAGTACAGATGATGCTGTAGCACTGTTGGTTCCATGCTTTGCTTTTACTTAATTTAACTCAGTATCACTTAACAGAAGGGATTCTTTGGCTGGTTTATTCCCTCAGCTAGTTTAGATTCTGGACATGCTAAATGCAAGTATTCACTTTTGTTGTTGTTGTTGTTAGTTATGTGTAGTGAGTTTTCCGGACCCAATGCTGACATGGATACATAGTAGGGATCATGAAGTATATTTGAATAATCCAGATAAAACTTATTAAGAAGTGTTTTTATGCCCTGATTTTTCATTAAGAACATGCACTCATCAAAGCAAAGTGTTTGTGGGAAGGTACAGATTTATAAGATTAATTTTTTTTATCCAATTCTGATTAAACCTAAAGAGCTTTATCAACCACCTGAGTAAACAGCTGCTGGCATTTAAGGTAAAAGTCTTGGGTTCAGTTTCTTCTTGACGATCAGTGGACCAGGAATTTGAATCAAGATTCTTTGCACACAAAATATGTTCTAATCATGTCATGGCTGCTGGGGAGACACCAGTCTTTTATGTTCTATTTTGACAGAATTTGTGCCGTTCCTAACACAGATGGAGGGAAAAATGTTCTCAAATCTCACATATTTGTGCAAAAGGAAGTGTCTTCCTGCCCTGCTGTGGTGCAGACTTTACAATCAACAAATATACAGATATTGCAATAGTATTTGTAAACTCTAAAATACAAATCCTTATTTTCCCTCATTTCACACTTCCACTATCCAAATTTAATCTTTTCCAGAACTTTTAAATAAATGTTTGCTGCTTATTGCAGCAAGAACAACTAAATCCTGTAATATTGCCTAAAGATCCACCCATGCAGAGCTTCAAGAACCAGGTTGAAAAGTTAATTGCACTTTCTATGTTCAAATGTAGCATTATTGATTAAGAGCACTTCTTTAAAAAGATTTTTTCTGTACTTCTAAGCTTTATTGCCCAAATAATCAGATCTACTTTCAAGAATCAGTGTCTTTGAACTGTACTCATAAGTATAAATACATTACCTGAGTTAATCATGGTTTGCAGCAAACGAGAAAAGTATATCTAGAATTATGTTCCTAGAAAAATTTCCAAGCTTACTTTGGACAAAACCATGTGTTTTTAGTGTTTTAATCTTGTTGCAGCTCAGATAGGAAGAATACAATCTATAATATTTTTATTTTGCTATGCCTCCTAAAATGCCAACACTGTACTTTAAGAATAGTCCTGTACCTGAAGTTATTACTGACATCTATGTACTAAACGAAAATAATATGTATCCCTTATAGAATTAATTACCTTTCCTTTTTTTTTTTCATCTTCCATGATGAAAACAAATTCTTCAACTTTCTGTTGAGCTTCTTTTCCCAGATGCAACCTGGCAAGCAAAGATTCACAAGAAATAATGCCAAGTGCTTTCTCTGAAGATTCCTTCACCTTGGCTACTGACTTACAATTTTTTTTCCCCTGGTTGAAGGTCTGATTTAAACAAACAAACAAAACTATTCCCTTGTATTTTGCTAGATTTGAGTAGAAAAATGCAAGATGAGGAGTAAAAGCACTATCCAACCCATTACATTTCACTGATTTAAGAACTAGCTGCATCTTTTGGAGGAATTTTCTCTGTGACAGAGCTTGTGGAGGAGACAAAGCTTTGGTGAAGCCAGCTGTCAGGTTTAGCAGAGCTGAGCAGTGTATTGCACTCCCTGTACAGTGGCACACCAGGAACCTCAGGGCTCTGCTGCAGATGATGTATAAATGGTACCTTGTTAAAGTGTTACCCTCACATCTACGGATATCAGCATCTCTAAGTACCTGGTGTATTTCCTAAAAGTTTACAACAGCCAGTTGAACTATTGAAATAAAAGCACAGGGATTTTGGCACAGTTGCCAACACAGTGAGTCTGAAACAGTGGGACATAGTTACACTCTGTGTCCCAGTTACTCTTCTTCCTTCCCACTAAATACTGTAACTATAGAGACAAAAATCTTCAGTTGAGCTTTTTCATTGGGGAGGTCATGAAAGCAGCTACAGTGACCTATTCTTGACTGTGAAGGGGAATAAACACGAGTCCTTTTCAGACATCCATCTATTTGGTAACTGTGACAGACCCTCCAAAGACAGACAGCATCACGTTCACCACAGGCTTTTTCCACAAGAAACACAGCATCCCTTGAAGAACCTTTCCTAAGCAAGCACAGGCCAGTGAACTCTGCAATATGAGTCAAAATTGCTACCTTCTAGGAAAATCATATTAAATCACACTCTAAAATTATTATATGGAAGTAACCCTGCCCCGCTAAGTAAATGAGCTTTTCTTCTGTATTCAGTCTCTTTGAGTGAAATAGATTTGTGTTTTGATTTTGTTAGTGCTGGAGAGTCAACACAGGTCAGTGAGCAAACTGAATTGTCATCCCTCTGAGTGAAACAGAATTGCTATGTCTTAATCTGCAGTGAGCCTGGGGAGTCAGAAGAACCCTTCTGAGCCCAGCCTGTCTTCTCTGCTGCATGGGCACTGCAGTGGGTGCTGGTGTGAAGAATCTTCACAGCAAACAGCTCCTCAGGAACAGCCACTGCTCCTTTGCTTCTCCAGTCCTCATAGAACCACTTTGGACAGTGAAAGGAATTTTTTTTTTCCACTTTTATGTCCTCTAACAGACATCAAAACTGATTTCCTGAGGTTAGTGCAGTATAAAATTTTAACTTTGTTTGTATAGCTTCACTCTTTTTAGATCAGAAGATTTTTTTGCTCCTCTATAGTATCATGTGCTTTGGCAAAAGCAATATTATTCTTTTATCAGCAGCAGCTTGGGATGGGCATAATATTTACAAATGATGCCATGAACAAGTTATGCAAATCACCCAAATGAGAACCAGTAAGCTTTTATATCCTGCCAAACAATTGTGTATTGTAGAAATGCCACATTTTACAGTCAATTTGAGAAATGTTTAAGAGACTTTAAAACATTAGTGCCCTATTTCTCATATTGCTCAACATATACAACAGGATTCGTTAGTACCATGAGCCCAACAATACAACCTTTGGAATGTGAAGGAAAACATAGCTGTAATAGATTTTAGAAACCAAAGTGACTTTGAAAAGCTTCTTGGAACTTCATAATACTGTCAATTTTTTAAAGATCTTGTCTAAAATTGAAAACCTGTATAACTGCAAAGAGGCAATCTGTGCCTTTCTACTAGTATAAAAATACAATTTCTTAGTGCATGTAAATGAGCTATTATAAAATAAATCAGCAAAAAGTAATGGATTCTCTTAACACATTAAGCTCTCCAAAGGGCTCATCTACACTGCAAAATTTACTAGTGTCTGAAGTGAGCTAAGTATCAGTGATGGCATGGCCACATTAACTGTGATTTTTAATGTTATTCCACATTCCCTTTGACAGTGTCCTGAAGAGGATCAGTTTTAGGGAGTTCTGGCTACCCAGAGTAGCGTTCCTGGCAGCCACATACCCAAGGGAGATTTGCAAGACCCCCCCCCTTTCCTAATTCACTGTGGGGCTTCCAGTGAAAGAGCAGTGGAGCCAATTCAGTTTTTCAGCTTCTACACTATTGATAGCTCATTTTTTAGTGAATTTGAATACTGTTGAATGATTTGGAAGCTTTTATTTTTCCAGCTTGCAAAGAGCATGTGGATTTTTTTATTACAAAAAAACACAAGATTTAACTTGGAAAGAAAATTCCTAATCACAGTAGTAAACCACACAATTATCTTCCCCAATTCAAAGGAAGAAACAAAGGAACAACTTAGGGGGAAAATAAGCAGCAGTAAATACTTAACTGATAGGTAATGGTAGATTAGTGGGTACTACAATGTAATACCTTTTTAAAATATTTCCCTGGTTATTTTCAAGCAAAATTATTTTCATGCCATAGTACATCTGAAATCCTTATAACAGTTTTCCGCTTTCCCTGTAATGAGCTAGTAGAAAGGGTTTATTATTCTTTATAGCTCTTCTAAATTTTAATCTCCCTGTCAGACTTTACTGAAGAGGTTACAGACTAATTACTTTTTTCTGGTGTTTTACTCAAGTTTGTGTACTGAGCCCGTTGCCCTTGTTTTGTGTGAGGCTAGTGTGTGTGTCTGTTTTTTAGCAGTAAAATATTTACTGCTGGATAAGAGCAGAACTGGTTATTTTCTAACCTTTGTTTACCAGTAGGTGGTTTTTGTTGAGGTGCACAAGTATTTATTTTGCTCGAAACCCTGACAGAAGCACCTGTGCTGAGCTTCTGGGCTGGACGAAGCCCTGGCCAGGCCCTGCCAGCACCAGGGACACGGGGAGGGCAAGGGGGGACATTTGGGAGATAAAAAGAAAGGCAAGGGACTAAGTATGAGGCAGAGAAGAGACTGCAAGGGACATCCATCTATGTGGCGAAAAGGGTGTGAGGAAGAATGAGGGGGTGGACACACCTGAGCACAGCTGAGGTGAGGCAGGAGGCGCCGCTTTGTCTGCCGAGGCCTGTGGTGCAGCTGCCGGCACCTTCTGGAAGTGGAGCCTTCCCTCTCCAGAACCTCCTCCTCAGGGAGTGCGGGCTGTGCCTGCTCTGCCCCCGCTGCCCCTCGCAGGGGGTCGCTGAGCTCTGTGAGAGGCTGCCACACACCCGAGGCCCTGTCTGCAGGGAGAAGCCACCGCTGAGGCCGCGGAGCTGGGGAGAACTTCCTCTTTCTGCCAAAGGGCTTTCTTGACCTGGGGGACACTGACAGGATTAGCAAGGCCTGCACAGGTGAGATGGCACTGGTGCTTCGGTTTTCCTAATTGAGATGTAAAAAGTTACCAAGTAACCAAAAGTTACTCCCTCATGGGGGGAGTACAGCCCTGAGTATTGCGGTTACAGGCCAAGGGCATCGCCCTGCCCCTGAGGGGGGCAATTACAGGTCGTTTTTGTGACAACATGCCTTTGGAATGGTTGCTTTCTACACAAATTGAGTTCAGTATAATTTGCTAGCACACAAAGATATTAAAAATGGTACCTCTATCTTCCCTGAGGGATTGTGGGGCCTCTCTTGCTGTGTCTTCCTCCGAGCGCTGCTCCTGGCTGAGGAAACGTCCTAAATGTCTTCCCCTGGTCCTGCACGGGGGTGTCAGACGTTCCTGCTCCAGCCTGGACCCATCGTGACACCTCCTGGCCTAACTGCCAGCAACAGCCATGAGTTTGCAATAACTTAACTTGTTAGGCCTAGGTGAGTGAAAACATCACCACTGCTATGAAGTGCCCTGCGAGCTTTTGGCATTGAGGAAGAAATTATACTTAGTTCTGCTGGCAGTGTTATATTCTGAGCTATTTCACCAGTGCTGTGGCATGTGCAGTATATATTGCACGTGTTCCAGAGACAGGAAGGGATGATGAATGGGTAATATGTGGTCTGCTTTCTGCTTCTGTTGATAAGTGACTGATAAAGCTGACAAATAGCTAGATTAAGTAAACAGAGCCTACATAACTCATTCAAAGTGAATAACTGTTTACAAATTATCAATTGTTATCTGCAGAATTTTCAGTTAGGAATGATGGATCCCATTCCTGTGTAGAAATAATGGGCCAGTGATTACATGTATCAGGTATGTGAACAGTAAAATTGGCCATCTGACAGTGGTCATCCTCAGGACAGGAACTTGCAAGAAATAGAAGAGAAACAAATGCTCTTTGGACCAAGTACAGAAATTTTTTACTTCAGCAAAGAACAAAACTTTGAATACAATAGAAGCTTTGGGATTTGCCTCCTAAATACAATCAGAATAATTTGTAGGCTCTTTTAGAAGCTATTGTAACTAGTCACTACTCGAGGACCAATTTCCATCTCATTCCCATGAGTAGTATTTGCAGAAAATGTAGTATGTCTATCTTTTTATTAGAACAGGAGAAAAAGCCTGCTAATATAATACCACTTCATTTCATAATTCACTGTAGGATGAGAATGGGATTTCAGAGCTGTTGGTGTTTTAATCTGATGTTGCTTTGTCCAAAGTAAAAAGCTGCGTACAAATGATGTTCGGTTAAACAGATGTAGTTCATCAATGGCTGTGTCATATTTGTAACATGTTAAAGGTGGGGGAGGGCTTATGCTCAGCTCTGCATGATCAAGTCCTTCCTTTTAATTTAGTGAGTCGTCTCTGCAATATCCTGATAACAAAACATGGCTTCAGATTCCTAAGGTAACATTGAGCGCCAATTGCTCATCAGAGAGAAAATAACTTGGCTTGCAATAGCCTAGATTGATCCACAAACTAAGAGGTTATAAACTCTAATGGAAGTGCTGACACAACCAAATGAGATAATATGCTCCAGTACAGCTAGCAGCGCAGATGGAACACGGCTCTCAAGTGTCTCGATGTGGCCTGACCATTCGTGCTGGAGTAGAGCTATCAAGGCAGGGAAATTAAGGTGATGCCTGAGAGCTCGGTGGGGCTGGGTGCTCTCCCTCTTGGGGGTTTGGCACCCTCTGCTGTCCAGTCTTTGAACCAAAAAAAGGATAGAAATTGTACTGCACAGGGGACATGAAATAGCAAAGAAACTCTTAAATCAGCAATTTTGATAATCAAACCCCCACATTCTTTGTTGCTGCAGCAAACTGTGAGTATTTTAAAAAATTAAAAGTATTTTCCTTGCTTCACAGTAGTAATTACATAATTGCATTTATTCTGTTTCTCATAAATAAGGTGATTAGGTATTTGCTCTTAGTCCCACCATAAGGCCTCCTGACCAATCATATTGGTTGCAAACAAAGCACAAAGGCTCTGGTTCTGGACGGGTGTCAGATATGCTAGGGCACAGGGAGACTTTTGTTGCCTCAGCAAGGTCTCTGCACAATTGTCACTTAGTTAAAACAAGCCTAGCACAGTGGAAATGCAGTAGAAACAAGTGGGTTTATACCTAACATCTGGCATGACTGTTCTTGCTATATGAGCATCTTGTGCTGCAGCTGATAGTGCTGAAAAATTGTGTAGGGTACCTTCTGCATGTTTTAGGTATTTAGCAAAATGTTTATTCACTCTAGAGTTTTTTTAAAACGATTAACAAATGCTCTCCTTGACAGCAAGATGCAGAGCTTCACTTCTGTAGCAGGAACACAAAGGGGCACCTGCCTTAGCAGTTAGGGGAATCTAAATCAGAGAAAACAGGGTGCCCTTTTCTATTGTGTACCTGGTACTCCATTGAATACCTCCTATATTTGATTGACAAGGTGAAAAATATTCCATAGACTAGAGCCAGCAGCCTGTAGGAAACAGCCTTTGTTTGTTCCTTACGTATTTCACTATTGTGTATGCACTGGCTCACTGTATTCAAAACAAAACCAGAACTTTGTCAACCAGATCTGCAACACACACAATGCCCGTCTTCCCTTAATAGGTGGGATACAAGGAAACCACGGCTGTGTTTCTCAGTAGACGTCCTTCAGTAGCTTCAATTAGTAAATGGTTTCGGTTATGACTTTTTCAGTTTTGAGTTATCAGTGGCTCCAAGTACAAGATTTGTGTTGACTTGACAAGAGTAGGACAAAGCACCCTTCTTCTGAGGGCACAGAGATTGGTAGATCCTGACAGACATTGCTTCATTACTCCTTGGGTAGCTTAAGTTCAGAGTCCTGTTCCTCTGGCAGGCTGCAGTCCAGAAGACACACACAATCCAAGGCAGTATGTACTTATGTCTCTGGAGGACGTATGTTGTGAGTCGTTTCCCACATCATGTTGTGTGGTTTTCCTATGTGATGGGAATGCCTCTCCCCATAGAAGTAGGGGGGCAGTAACAACTTGCCCTGTGTGTCCTGAAGCTGTGTGCTATGAAGTTCAGGGTACCAAGTTCAACTAGAAGCTGTTCTCTGCAGGAGCTGGCCAATTGTCCCTGTGCCTGCACCTCCTAGTGTTCATCTTGTTCCTAGGGAAAAAGTAATTTGGATAATGCAGCTATAGGGTGAATTGCCACTTGTTTCTCTTACGTTTCACTTCACTCCAGCAGCCTCCACTCTGCTTTCTTAAGACAGTATAAATAAATGGCTTTACTAATCAACTGCTTTTCTTTCCATACCCTTTCTGCTTCTCCTCACACCTCAGACCTGGGAGGATAACTAAAGAATGCTCATACTCATTTCTATTATAAGCAGAAGAAAACACACTGATTCTAAGAAATTACACTTTTGGAAATAGCTTTGGTTTTCTGCTGCAACAACCATGATCCTCTAAACAGACTGCAGCTCTTCACATTCCATCTCAATAGAAAATAAAATGGAGGATGTGCAGAAGGCAGCACTGGCATGATTTGCATGTACTCTTTGAAAGGAAACATTGGATAGTGGCAACAGAAAACCAGCTTTATATTAGGCTCTTGCTGCAAATGTCGTGTTCAAGTAAAAGAAAGAAAATATGACCTTGTGGAAAAATAATACTCACTCTAGTGTATATCTGGGGAAAAACAAAACTGATAAGAAACCATTATTTTTAAAAGGACACCGAACTAGATAGAAACCTGACTGGTGGGAAAAAGCTAAATAAAAACCAGAATCCTTATTTGAGATCTCCAGTGAGTGGAAGCCATGGTACCTAGTACTGTCTGCACACAGGGCAGTCTGTTGCTGAGCTATATATTCAACCACAGATTGGTTTCCCCAAGCATCAACCAAGACATTGTTTTTATTGATTTATTTTGCTATCTTCCCACTGCAGTGATAGGATGACAGAAGAACCACCTGTGGGTATCCTAATATATCTAATGCCAGCAGATTTTCAGGTTGAATAAAAACAATAAATCTTTCTAGGCACAAAGGGGAAACCATGAGGTAAGTTAATTTGGGAAGCTAAAGAGCATGATTTAGGAATATTGGGTTTGTTAGAATGGATCAGACTGGTTTACTATCCTCTCTCCAGAGATAGTTCCTAATAGATGACAAAAAGGACAAAAAAAAGCGTGCCTCAGAATAGTTAACTGTTCAGTGACACTTCAAGGGACTGCCCTGCTTTCTGACAAAAATTATGTAGCAATAATTGTGTTACACCAGTAAGGATGAGTTCTGATTCTTGCTGTATTATGCCTTCCGAGTGCTTAAAAAATGAGGTGGCATTTCTGAAAGAACCCAGATATAATGCAGATGCTCATTGCTGTGCTGATCACTACATCTGCTGGGGGATGCAGCCTGTATTTTTCCTTGTGACAGTAGAGTTAGATTTGTTGTACAGCTTTCTGTTAAATTAAGGGTGAAAAATAATAAACATATAAACCTGTTCATTTGCTTAATATTTTCACAAATCAAGGCTACAACAGAGGCTAGTCAAAGAAAGTGTAGAGTCCAGCACATTAGAAAACAAAGTTCTATTTATTCATGCTTCTACCAATGGGTTTTCCTGTCTCCTCAATTCCATGAACAGGCTGAACTTGTCTTGTGAGGTGCTCCTAAAAAAGCATATTAAGCCGTCAAGCTAGCACAAGGCTCCTCAGTTCTAATCTACTTCAAAGCAGTAATTTTACACTCTTTTGAGCTTTCTGCTAGCAAAGACTTCCAGAAGAACATTCCTCTGAGACTGTATTACTCTGCTTTCCCCTAAACAGGTACAGGATGGGCTGCAATGGATGAAGTTCCCTACAAGCATAGCTTTCCTAGTATATCTCAGCCCTGATCCATTCTTGGAAGTGCCCCTGGAAAGGTTAGTTTTTGCTTTATAGGCATTTCAACTCCTGGATTCTGTATTGCATTTCAGTGTCTAAATTTTTATTATGACCTCAGGATTTTAGGCATTTTTCTTAATCCTGATCTTAGAGTGTTTTTATAATTAAGCTACAAGATGGTATACACATAAGCACTGCTATTTATGTAGCTCAAGAATGTAGTTTTGTGGGATCTGGCAAATTGTCTAATATAGTTACGCTTATTTAGATTGCTTAGAAGAAGATAAATAGAGGCTCAGAATATCTGCTTTAATCTATACCCATGAAACCCCAAATAATATTGGTGCTGGTTGCCTGTGTAGAGTCAAGGCAGTAATACAAACCTGCCAACTTCAGACCTGCACCCTTCTCAGACACAGGAAAAATAATCAAATTGAAGTGAAGATATAAGAGCTCAGGAGAGATTTCAAAGGAAGCCAATAAAAGAGAAAAGCTGGAAACTGACACTCACCAATAGCAGGATTCTTAAAGCCTCAGACTCGATAAACCCACAAACCAAAAGAAATTAAGCAGGCTTTGCCACTTCAGGACAACATGGTGTGGGATTTTAACAAGATTCATAGGTATTAAAAAAGTAATAGCATAAATTGGTTATTTAAAGTCAATATTGATTTCTTGCCAGATTCTGCATATCAACAGTTGGACTTGAATGTCCATTTACTTTGCTCAGAAATAAATATTCCTGCCCAGCTGCATGTGCTAGTTGGAAGAGAATCAGTTTTCACCACTGGCAAAGGGACAGGTTGTTATCTCAAGGCACATGGTTCATTGATTTATCTGTGGTGGTGTAAATACAGAAATTTATAGGGATGCTGTCAAGATAATTTATTTAAAAGCTTTTTTTTGGAAGAAGGATGATAGTACATTCCCAGGTAAGAATGTGACAGGCTTTCTGAGTATCTGGACTTATTAGCTGGTTGAGGTAAATTATCTCCATTTGATGTTTCTGGCTGGCAGAGTTAATTTATTTGTACAAAAGTATTTAATGATGCAGGGAGATTGTTATTGGTGGCTTAATTATTGTTTTGATCAGAGCTTCTGTATGGGTGGTAGTACTCTTAATATGATAATCATACTTTTTCATCTGTTAATGAGTCTTTGGAGTATTCCCAAAACATTTTTAAGTCTCAGTTGTTTTCCCGCTCTTAGTTTAATTTCTGTGTTTCATTTGCCTTGCACAATGAAACGAGATGGGCTGCTTTGCTGCTGTTCATGATCTGTCTTCCTAGTCTCTTTTCTGTGCTTTGGCTGATCAGGATTTTTGAAAACTACATCAACATTTTAAAAAAATCTTATTGTCCTTAAGTTGAAACAAATAAATTGGGCATTTGTCCTTAGATAAATAACAGTATTATTTTTGCACAACCTCGTTGTGGTTGATAAACCTGTCATTAAAAAGCTTGTTGTTTGCTTCTCCTTTCCATCTGCATCTCTTAAAAAAACTCAACACATTCCCTGTATCTCTTCCTGCCAATACTTGCTAATCAGTATTGGCAAGATCATAATAAAATACAGCAAAATACTGACAATATGGGCAATATTTGAAAGTTAATCTTAGAAAGGGTATGACCTTACTGATGTTAGTGGGTGTTGATGGTAACTGCCTTGTATAGATGCTAAGTTGAATTGTATGAGAATCTGGAAAGTGGATAGAAATGTTAAGAGTACCATAGAACAGCAAAGTTAAAAACACATAAATAGAGGAGCTTGGCTATTCTGTAAAGATGAATGTTCTATTTTTTACACTATCTTCTATATAGAATATTTATATGCTCAACTTCTCACTGTTTTGTGACTGTAGTTGCTTTCCCTCTATTTCCTTTTTATTCTGAGTTTATTAGGCCTGGATCTTATTTGCTCTAAGTCAGTTTTGGTTCTGTTATAACAATGCGTGTACAGAGATGGCCCACACTGCAGAAATATAAGAGCCATGGAGGACATGGAAAAGCAAGTGGTGCTTGAATGTTCATGTGTGCTGCCTGCCATGAGCAAAACCAGTAATTCAGCCCTCTACTATATTCATTCAGGTGCTTACCACAAACATTGTACTGGGACAAGGGGATAGTTAGGAAATTCCTCATCCTCTGGAATGGTCTCATCCTTTTGATGCCATAGAAAAAGAAATGTAAATACTGACACAGATTCTAGAATACAGTCCTTCCCCTTCATTTGCCTGCTGTGCCAGCATCCTGTGTTGACATCTCACAGAAACTGGGGGAATTGTAAACCTTGCAGAAGTCCAAAGTGAGCATCACTCAAAGAAAACCAACCTTGTTTAATCAGTCTGTAAAAAACAATCAAGAAAGCCTACTTTGTGCCAGCTATCTCCATTAATTATTACTGTATAAAGCTGGGGAACCCAGCTTACACTGGACCTCAGATATAGGGAGCTGTTGCACAAGTACAGATTAAACCAAAACCCCTCTGAAAAGCTAAGTCTAAACAGGCAAAGGGCAAGGGAAAATTACATATGTAAAGTGAACAGCATCATGGCTGGTAAAAGCCATGTTTCTTTTATGAGCTTTTTTCCCTTACAATGTTGGGAATTAATCTGTAGTGTAAAATAAAAGAAAACCCAAGTGAGGTACAATAGATATGAATAGCAAATAATAAAAATTGCATGTACAACAGTCAGGTGAAATGAGAAATGCAACGAAATGCAGGTGGAAAAAGCAGTCAAGCATAAAAAGGCATGCCTAGAAGCTGAACTGGAGAGAAGGTTGAAGGTGGGTGTCCCATGCTGTGAGGACCAGTCTACAGATGGTTTCTTCTGCTGCTGCCAGCTGAGTGTCTAATTATAGGCCCTGTAGCCTTGTTTTGTCAGTTGCTTAAATTGACTGATGCAGGACTTACATGGGCCCTGAAGCCTTCTTGTGCTGAGTCTGGAGTCTTGAAACCAGAAAGCAGGAAGGTCTAGAACAAACCACTGGGATCCCAGTTTTCTTCCTTCTGTCCTACAGCTGAACCTTATCAAGCATATCTGCACCAAGGAAGTGACTTTTAAGGAGAGCTCTCTTGAAGATTTGAAACAAAGGAAAGTCTTGCCTCAATAACTAGTAAGATCCCCCATGTCCACACTATAAGCTACCAGCACACCTGGCACCTGCTGCTAACAACAGCAGGAACATCTTTAACTAGGCCACAGAAGGAGAAGGATGGTCTCAGTTGCACTTACCCTGTGTGCCATCAGTGTGCTTCTGCAACAGGAGAGGGAGGAGTCTGAGTGGCTCTTCCTTTGTGTCTGTATTATGGTTCCATTGGCGATGAACAGATTGTCTTTCATGGGGCTGTCAGCTGACCCTTTCACCAAATTTAAAACCAAATAATTTTCAGATTAAACAAAGTCTGAAAACAGGAAGAGCAAAGCAGAAGTCCATGGATGTCACTCAGTCACCCACAGGAGGTTATCTTCTGGGTTAGAGTTAGTCTGATTCATTAACCACAGGAACGGCAACTGCAAATACTCCACCATGTCTCTGGTTATTATCCCTGAGATATGAGCTGTACATTGATGCCCATGGGAACAGTGGAGAGCATCAAATGTTAAAAAGTCTTTGGCAAATTTTTAGCACTGTAGTAAAATACGGGAAAACTTAAAGAATTCAAACCACTGTGTTGAGATCCCCATGGAATAGACTCAGCTTGAGCTCCGCTACCCTTTGGGCATCCTGGGCCATGGTGGCTTGCCCTGCAACTCTTGCAATGCCCTTGTTTCTTTCACAAACACAAACTTTTGCCACATTAAGAGGCTGGGTTGTGGATGAGGGTTGCAAGGGGTCCCAGGATTACAGAAGGACTTTTGGATTCCCCACATAAGACACAAATAGTAATTCCAGTAAGACCAGTATATGGTGCTCTTAGGTCTCCATTAGGTCCAACCTCACAATCTTTTTTCAAGCAAATCATCTACTTGAGATGTAGGGACAAAAAGTTTTAACCAACTTGTATCTAATTTGAATTAATATATCCATAACACAAAGCAATTGCCTCTGCATTTTGCTGCCATGGACGTTTGTGATGTTCCTGTAGCTGAATGATGCCTAATTCAGTGAAGGGAAATGCTCTGCTCTGAGAGTTAAGTTTGAGTACAAGCACAAGGACTGCAAACCCACATTAGTCCTGTTTTCAGCATAAGGATGTACAGCCTGAGCCTCCTGCCTGTGCACTCAAAAGTTCAGTGCAGTCAGAGGTACTTCTTGGCATATACAATCTATAGTTGTGGAGTCCTAATTAATGTAGCAAAACAAAGCCAAGTTGAATGTTTTGCTGAAAGGAGCCAAAAATCCTGCTTAGGGAACAACTGGCTGACACGCCTGGGTACTGATTATCTAATGTTGCCCACACAGCTTGAATATTTAGCTTAAAAAAAAGGTTTTCCTTAATATGAGGGAATAACAGAAGGAAAAGGTGGTGTGATGCTAAAAACACACGTGACTTACTGATTTGAGTACTGAGGATTTAGAGAAAATTTACAATCCCCCTTTAATCAATTAATATAAATGAGAAAAATAAGGTTTTTATGATTATGAGGCTGATGATCCTAGAAGATGTGGCTTATTTTGCGTGAAGCACTCAGGCTTAATTTTGTAGAAGAAATGGCCTACCAGTCTGCATCAAAACAAGGGCCAAAACATAGTGAGAGGTTGCAGGAAAACAGGTGAGCCATGATGGTTCTTGGAGTTTAGCATGTTGCCAACAGTAACTTTGGTTGAAGAAATGAAACATAATGAGAAATGTGTGGGTAGCCTTGAGCCTGGAAGCGTCAGAGCTCAGGAGCCAAGTGCTTTAGAGGAACATCATGTTTGCCACCTTTCTGACCTTTCCTTTCAAAGGTGAGGACAGATGCACGGAGAGTGAGCTGCCACGGAAGAGGGAAAACCCTTGAACAGGGTGGATGGTAAATTATCTTTAAAATAGGGCAAGCTGCATTTTTAAAGGCATAGTATCTTTTTAAGTGCCCTAGCACAATTTCTGAAGATGATCTATTGCCTGGAGTACCAGAAATGGGATGGAATATAATAGCAAGAAGTCGTGTACTTAAAGATTAATTAGAATAACTGTAAGCCTAGAGGTTCATCAAATGTGAGATTATGAGAAGAATCCAGATACGTTATTGGTTATAGGATAACTCTGACACCACTGTAATGTGGTCTTAAAAATGCTAATGTATTCTGGGATGCATCAAGTGAGGTATTTTCAGTAGACAGTAAGGTATTAATATCACTGTACAAGGCAGTTGTTAAGACCTTGTTTAGAACAGTGCACACAGGGTAGGAAGTATAGAGGACACTGAAAGAATGGAAAATGTATTTAGACAGAAGATAAAAAAACACAGCAGAAAGACTAAGAGATAATGACCTAATTGCTACTTACAGGGATGTTTTAGGTAAACATCAGAGTGGCAAAATTATTTAATTTGAAGGGTAATAATAATAAGGAACAAATGCCTATAAATTGGTAGTGAACACATTTAGACTGGAAATGAGAAAAATTCTAATTTCAGAGGAGTGGATGCTAGAAAAGCTTCAAGACAGAAGCAAGGCATCCAGGCTGTCTCAAGGCAGGGTGCCTGTATAGCAACATAGCTGTCCTGCTCATCTTCCAAATGGGATAATGAAATGGTGTTAGGTGTCCTATGTATTGCTGTTCCTGCAAAAGGGATGTAAAGAGATTTAATCCCTATGCAATGAAACGTGTATCTGCAGTATTAGCCCCACATTTCAGGAGGCTTGCTAACACACTAGAAGGTCTAGAAAGGAAGATTCAACTTCTTTTGGTGCCTTTTTTCACCTCCTCCTAATGACCACAGATGACACAAACCTTGTGTATCATGAAAATGGCCAGTTGGAGGTCTTGTGAATAGCTGCCCTTCTGTGGCCGACAATTAAGAGGACATCGAAGTCAGTATGTAACGTCAAAGCAGACCTTTTAGGTGTTTCATGGATCAGACTGGCGGGGATTATGCTTTTCTACACTATTTGTCCTCCCCTGGTGCCTGTACCAGAGGCTGATTTCCCGGCTCCTCTGAGCGCTTTCAGACGGCAGGTTTCTCGCTCTTGCCGGTCTGAGAACTTTGCGATACTTGTGACTTTTGTGATTTTCTTCCTGTTTCACACCGTAGTTTGGGGCTTTGGCAGAAGATCCCTCACTTCCTTCGGGGCTGTTCGTTGGGAGGGGGGTGGCTTCTGACACTGCATGAGGCGGGATTCCTCGGGACCTATGGCGACTGGATGTCTGACCGGGGCGGCCCGGGGCTGACAGGGGCTGCACCTGGTGTCTGCTGGGACTCAATTAGGCGGTACAGAAGTAGTTTCATTTGAATAGTTAATTGCGCTTTGCCCGCCCGCCGCCGGGGCTCTCCGGGGCATCGGCTTGGCGAGACCCCCCTCTAGCGGAAGGCTCGGGCCTCGCCGCGCCCCTCAGCGGGGAGGGGGGCGGACGGGCCGCCCCTGGACCTTCTCCCCTTACTGGCCGCCGGCATCGCGGGGAAGAAGCCCCGAGGGGACTGTGCTGGGGTCGCACCGCGGCGGCTGCCGAGCCCCGGAGCGGCTGCCTGCCCGCAGGGCCTCGCCGTGCCGGGCGCGCTGTGCTCCCTCCCCAGGGCGAGGGGAGACGGCTCCGCTCTTTACTTTAAGCCAGTGGGAAACGGAGGTTTCGCATCTGCGTGGAGAGGAAAATCTCTCCTGTGAGGGTGCGTGGCCGTGTGCATCCTGCTTGGTATCGCGCTGCAGCGCTCGGGAGTGTTTCGGGCTCGGCGTGTCTTCCCGATGTCACCGCGTGCAGCCCAGCGAATGTCATTTGCCCGCTGGATGCGTAATTAGCAAGTTCATGGTTACATTTGTTCTTCCTGCCCGCTGTTCCGGCACCGTCAGGTCTATTTATTTCTTGGCACTTCTCTACTTCAGAGACAAACGATGACAGCTCATTCTATTCCTCCTGCTCTGCCCCCCAGAACACTTAATTCCA
>NW_009952476.1:116886-139514 GCF_000747805.2 Chaetura pelagica | reverse complement strand
CCCCCCGTCCTTCCTCCAGTGGAAATAATGAAAGGAGAAGAAAAACAACGCGGGCAGTTAATTGTGAATTTTTAACTACGTTTGCTATCGCGGTTCCACAAGGCCCTTATTTATTCAGAAGAGGCTGATGCTGCCCGTTCCACGTCACATGTGCTTCAGCGGAACAATTCTATCTACTTTGGAGAAACTTGTTGCCATGATAAAATGGTTTTACATGGTAACCTTTGCGTCTGACAGCTGTACCTGCTCTGACAGCAGAATTCTGGTGGGAGAGGTTTTACAGCAAAAGAAAAGGCCTACCTTTGCTGTTCCTTCCGTCGAGGGAGCTGGCTGCTGTCAGTAGCCCAGGAGGTTACCATAGTGAACGTTTCTTAGAAGGCTTATGGTGCAAAAGTCGTGGGGGAGAAAATGATAACCCTTCTTGTGACTTCAGAAATATCACGGTTTTGCAGCTTATTTAAGGTTTATGATGGGTGTGAATTGGTCAGAAGCATCTGCTTTGTAAGAGGAAAAGTTGTTAATGGGATATAGTTGTGTTTTTGCTGAAGCAGGGGCTGTAACCTGTAGCATCTACAATACTTGGCAGCATGGAATCCTGATCTGGCTGAGGTCTGTTTTTGCTGTTTCAAAATAGCCAGCTTTTGGGGCAACGTACATGAATGTGAAGATATAAACATATCGATTAAACATAGGTCTCCTGTGCAGCAGGTACTACTAATGTGGATTTTACAATTTAAAAAGAGTTTAAAAGCATCTATCTATCTAAAAGATCATCTATAGGAAGAAGACTTAGTGGGCTTCCTGCCTTCAGTTCAGCCATTTCCTCTTTTACTTTTGGTTTGTGAATTGTTGCTGTGATTGAAGATTGAGAATGAAATCTTTCTCTTCTTAGAACCTGGGTTAGTAGAAAAACAGGAAGGTGCTTTTGGACAAGACAGACAACAAAATAAAACTGACAGATCTCACCCTGCCTTTGTTTATGGCTCATACTTAAGACTTAGCATGGATGTGCTGGAAGAACAGCTTTGTTCATGTTTGGTGTGTGTCTCTGCTGGGCAGTTACGTTGCAAGACTGAAGTATCCTGTTATGTTAAGGCTAACAGGCATGTTCTCCACAGGAGACAGCAGTGCAAGATAGATAGCTGAGAAACAGGGGCAGATCTTCACGATTATTGATCTGTGTGTTTTTGCTTTGCAGTTTTTTTCCCCTCCACTATTAATTTGCTGGTATTGAATTATCTTATCTGACTCTTAAACATGGAGAATCCCCTAAGCGATTGCTGTGTGGAAAAGAAAGGTGGTTTAAGTGTAAGATGTCATGTTAATGACTGATGTAGTATGCCTGGTGTAATCTTTATATTCTGAGAACCATTTCACTGTCTTGTGGGGAAGATGTTAAAGAGTACTGCAAAAACAGGTTTATCATGCTATGTTTTGGTAACAGGTTATAGCATTTTTTTGCTGTCATTTCATGGCACATCAATGACAGCTCTAAACCTTAGCCTTTCTGTCATGCTTAGTTTTTGAATCCACTCTGTTTATTGTTGGAAATTACTTTAATGTCATTACTGTGCTCCCACTAGTGAAGTTTGGCCATGGCAGGATCATCATGCAGTGGTGCAGACATCGATACAGCCACTTTGTGCTGGCTTGACTTAAGTAACTTTCCTACAAGTGATGCACTTTAGGCACATGGCAACTTAATTACACTGGTACTTTGACAGTGAAATGACTTGTCGCTAAATTCGCTCAAGTGTCCTTTAAGTGCGGGAGAAATTGGAACCTGGGAGGTGTTTAGGAAGGGGCGTTTTGGGAAGAGAGCTTTCCATGGCTAAAAACACAGGGCTTGCATTACATCCATTGTTGCTGCCTTAGCGTTACAGAATAGTCTTCGGATTTGGTTTCTTGACCTTTTAAGTGAGCATTTCTTATCTTGTACATTGATCATTGAGTTAAAACTGTGTAGCCTGTGTAAGTTACAGATGTTTTCTGGAAGGATAAAGCCTTTCTTTTGTGCTGTCCATCTGACTCATCTGGCTTGATTCGCAGATTTTGTCTGTTGTCTTCACCTTGGGCATCAGTATTGCCTGCTGGTAATGGACTTGACTTCGTGCCCATTTCCTTCTGCTTTTGGGCAGTGACTGTCAGTTTTGGGTCCTAGATTTAAAGCTGAGGTGTGTGTTGTTTATTTATAAAGCTTTTGTGTTGCTGTTTTGGTTTGTTGTGATTTTTTTTTCTCCTCCCAAGATAACTTTATTACTTGAATAATCGGGATAAAGTAAGGAGGTGGGAGTTGATTTGGTTTCTTTTGTTTTGCTTCAAATGATTGCTGAAATTGTCCTGAAGGCAAATGCTGTTTAATATGCAAGATCCTGAAAGGGAGATTTAGCAGCTCACCTCCAAGTTTTGTGAAAGTTGAAAATGAAAGTAAATGTTCGTGTTAGTTATATATTAATATGCTATTAATTTAAAAGCTATTTAATCAGTGTAATGGTATTTTTAATGTAGTTATTTTTTTTTTTTTACTAACTTTAATCTGTAATTCTTTTCACTGCTTGATTTTATATTGATAAAGCCTATGAAAGAAACATCTAGATGTCACTTATTGCTCATTTCATTTGAAAATACTTTTCATTCAGGGCACAGGATATATAGATATTTATTTTTTAAAGTAAGACTTGGTGCATGTAAGGCATATACACATCAATTTTTTGTTCACGCTGTATCCATGTTGATTTTTCCTGCCATTCCCTAGGCTTTGCTGACAATCTTTGTGGATTGGTATATTTGCTGCTATTGTTGTTGTTGTTATTATGCTTCTACCTTATGGGTGAGATTGTGTTTTTTAAGTGTATATAGTGAAGGATACTTTGTAGAGTTGAAGTAATACAAAATTAATTCTCCTTTGCTTTCTTAATAGGGCATCTCTTTGGGGAATCACTTGTTTGAATATTTTAAATGCTCCCCTATGGTAAAGGAGAGTGATGTTTAGGCTGGATCATGGTATTCTGCACATTAGTTGTGACTCTCCAGGTAACACCATGTCTCTGGGAAGTAATGTATTTTAACTAATGCAAGGCTTCATAGTAGTTACAGAGTCCTAGATGAATGCTTCAAAAACACATTGAAGATGGAAAGAGTAAGTCTTAGGAGTAGCTTTCTGCTTTGTTTTAGTAATACTGGATTATCATCCACAGACACAACTGAGGAACCTTTTGCTCAGAACTGTGCAAAGGAAACTTTGGTCCCAAAGTCTCTTTCTTCCTCTGTCACCCCCATCCTCTTTTTCCTTTCTTACTTTTTCTGGATTCTCTGCAATGTCTGCATAAGTCTTCTTTCAATGGAGACAGTGATGTTTAGATTTTTCCTTGTGAAAATAAGCATCCTCATACACCACTTGTAGGATCTTAATATCATTAAGACCCGTGCCCCTCTGCCATGTTTTGTTGACTTGGGTTTGATGAAAAGTCATGAGGGGATAGGCAGAAAACTGTGCACATGCACATTTCAAATTAATCAAATAAGCCTTGTTTCCCAGGAAAACCAGGTAAGCAATAATGTTAAAAGCTGAACTAAGAGGACTTCATCAAGGTTTATAGTAGAATAGCCATCTCTTCTGTAGGTGCATGACCCTAATACTAAGATTTCTGCTCTTTCAAGCTGTCTTACTAAAAAAAGACAGAGCGGTCTTAAATGACACTACCTATTTGCTGTGCAGATTGCTTCTTGTAAACAGTGCTCTAATAGGAATTTTGCCTTCACTTAAAGTCAATGAGTGCCTGGAGTGTTTTGTTTTGGCTTTTTTCACCCACTCAGATTTGGCAGGTCATTCCAAATGCTTACCTACAATTCAGGTGAGTTGCTAGTTACAGAGGTAATAACAATTTTTTCAGATTATGTGGATATTTAAAATGTGATTCTTGTTCCTAGATACACCCTGAGCCGCAGCTTGCTGGTTTTCAAGGTCATTGTTTATATTGCTGTGGCACTTCATCTACTCTGGTTTATTTGCTGTTACACTTGAGGACACTCTTGCTCACTACAGAAACAGTCTCTCTCTTTGAACAGATGACTTGAGAGGGAGACTAGTGGAATTCGATGTTATCTGAAAATGATGAAGATATTAAACCAGCTTTGAGATTCTCTGAGAGCCATGAATGAGAGAGAGAAGAGATGCATCTTGGGTTGTTGTGGTTTTTATTAAGAGTAAACTATGCAGGACTCTGCGACCTTCTCTCCAATTTTGGCTGTTTGGAGTGGAGGGTGCTCAGCATATCTCAAGAGATGCTGTGTCTTGCAGAACTGGGTCACTGGTTGAAAGTAATGGTCGTGGTGGGAGCGCCGCAAGTTTTTGCTGTTGTCACTTAATCTTTTTCAAGGATCTAAGGGACTGGAGCAGTGATATTGAAGTAGATATCAAGTGGATTGGAGAAGATTAATTCTGTCTTGATGTATTTAGAGGCTGTGGTGTCTATTTCTTCTGGGGATGGGTAAGAGAAAGCCATAAATAGCACCTTCAGATTTGTCATTGTTTCCAGAAGAAACTGATCCAGGCAGGACGTGAAGGCACTTCCCCTCTGATGCTGGGTGCACGTTTATTACACATGGTTCTGTGTGTGGATGTCTTGCCTCTCCATACTGGAATAAGTGTTGTCCTCATATTTCTCTTTTTTTGGTCTCTTGACCTGTGAAAACACGTATAAATGTAATATTTTCCTTTTCATTTGGAATATTTTTTCCTTTTCTTAACTTGACCAGAGTAACTATGTTTAGGAGTATCTAGTTTCTCAGGAGCTGCAGTAATGTGCACACTTGCTGCTCAAGTGTGCTCTTTGCTCTGTGCATGGGGGGCCATGGCCTCTGCTTTGAAAAAATAGTTACTTGTCTTGAAATAAAAAAAACATAACAAATATTTTAGATCTAAGAACTGTGAAACTCCATCACATTTTAAAGCCTTGTCTGAAACTAGAGTGGGGTTTGTTTCTTTCTCTCTTGTCAAAGTATTTTGTCTTGAAAGGAGGCCACTGTTGGCCCCAGTACCCATTAACTTTACTCTGAGAATGAGAACATGGTGCTGAAAAAGCTGTGGTGTTTCTAAGCAGCACAGAGAAATGCTATTGAAGCCTAACAGATGTATGTACATACACAGGCTTCAGACTTCCATATATTTTAGTATTTATTTTTTCCTAATGTCAGGTTCCAATATGCCCCCATTCATGTATAAGCACTAAACCGCTCGAGTGGTGTTTTAATACAAATGACAAGATCTGTACAACTAAATTATTAAAGAAATGTCCGGATAGGAAATGCATGGCAGACAAGCAGGGTGAAAACCCAGGATGCTTTCTTGCAGTTGGGCCAGCAGAACTCACATTATGTGTATCCTAACAGAGACATTACTGAGGAAGGCTGTGGTTCCTTGCAGGATTAACTCTGCTCATTGCTCTTTAAAGTGTTACCATGAGGGTTAAACTAATGGCCCTAAGAAATAACGAAAGTGCAGGATCAGTCAGAAGTGTTACATATATAGCGCTAATTGGCCAATTGAACCAAACTAATCAACTCCTTTTAAAAGAGTGTGACCATGGGCACAGGCATATGAAAATCTTCCCCTCTTTCAGGGAGGTTTTTTTCTCCTTTATTTGCAAAATAAGACTTAATCAAGTTATCAGCGAGGCTTTTTTTAGTCAAGCAGCCAAGAGCAAAAGTCTGCTTTTTAAGGTGATTATGTTACGTCTTAAGCTATTTGTTAAGCTTCTTAAATTGGTGAGGGGGCAAAGGTGGAGGAAGTGAATTCTGAATTCCCATTGGTGTTGTGACTGAGTCTTACTTTACTCTCTAGCAAACTTAAGCATGCATTTTGGCACTCCTCTTAATGGAGTCAGTGTATTTAGGGAAGTGGCTTGGCTAAGTACTTGAATCCAGAGTTTGTGATAATAAACCAGTCCTAGATAATTCTAGCCTAGCTGCAAGTGTACAGGGAGCATGTCAAACAGTTGGTTCATTTGCTTTTGTTTTTTCGACCAGTTCACCTTATGTAAGTAAATGATGATAACTGCAAACTGAGAAATCAGAGGAGATTGCCTCTTCATCTTCCAGTCAGGGTATAAAAATAAGACAGGAGTGTAATAGCTGAAAGGACAAGGTGACAAGAAAAAAAATCAGCTTTCTTAATTGCAGGTAATTAAATTGAAAACTGAACTACTGTTTTCTTTGTATCTGCTTTCTCAGTATATCCTTTTATGGTAAGAATATTACTTAGCTAAGTAAAATTAAAATATGGGTTATATTTCTAATTGGAGTCCAGTTTCCATCTAAAAGCAGCCTGACATAAATTACAATCCTTATGATTATCCAGTAAGAAATACAGAAATTATCCTTTTATAATAAAGCTATGGGTTTTATTTAAATATTCAGGTTTAATCTTTTGCATTTATACTTTGTTTCCAAACAGTGGTTGGCTCTTACTGGAAACTATTTTTAGGTTATTGCAGAAGTGCAGTTTTACATAGTTTAATATGCATTTATTTAAAGCAATTTATATAAATTCTCTTCTTTTGTTCTGTTACATAGATAGTGACATCAAAATACGCTTTGTCAGTCTTTATCATTCTTACATGCAAATGTGAGTGATGGATAATATAACAATATCATATAACGACTGCCTACCAGCTAGCAGAGGCACCTGTATAGAAAAATAGCAGCATTGATGTTTCTACGTAGGTATCTTTTCAGAAAGCTAGGTTATGGTGGTTACTGTGGTCAGGCAGGGAGAGTCTTTGAGACAAGCAGCATATTTTGGATTTCAAAGACTTTGTGTATGAATTCTTTATTATCTGCTCAAAAAGGAGGAATCTGTCTTGCTGCAGTGCAAAAACTTGACTTCTGACAAATGGCATGGCAAAATCCACTTTAACATAAGAAATTAACCCTTCTGAGTTCTTACCTGCATAGTGGGATTTGAAAGAAGAGTGCCAGTGTGACAGCTGTTGGAGGTGGCTGAGAAGTTTCCCTATGTTTCTTGAGGAAGAGCAGCTTCAAGTCTACCTTAGGTTGAGCATAAACATTTTCATAATGTGTCAGACCAAGACACCTAGTACCATGTCTCACCTCAGAAATCTTCTGAAATGAGGGAAAGGAATGGTGAAGTAGAGCATGATCCTTCTGGCAGTTGGTGGTGCAGCTGTGTAGAAACCCGTGACTTGACCTGTTGTCTATTGGCCTGTCTAATCCTTTATGAATCCACAACTTCCTGTGGTTAGGAGACTGCACTTTAATTATGTGCAATGTGAAAAAGGTGCTTCAGTTTGTGTTTTCTGGTTCTTGTGGTAGAAGAAATAATGAATAACCTCTGCTTATTCTTTTTTTTCATGCTAGTTTTGATTTCACACATCTCCGTTTTACTCTTCCATAGTTGTACCTTTCAGCTCCAAGAAGGAACTGGTTTTATCGTCCCGGAGACACAGAAGCCTGTCCACAGCAGTGTGCAGTGCTGGACTGGGCAGGACTGCTGTTTCTGGCTGTGGGTATTTCTTAACTTTGCTGTCAAACTGAATTATGCATCCAGCTCAGTATGGAAGTACTTCAAGTCTCTAATCTTCTTTGATACCTTTTTATGCATCTTCTAGTCTCACCATGACTGTTTGACACCAGCACTACATGCTCTCTCAAGGTGCTCCAGTTTTCTAAAATTATAGCAGTGTTTTCTGTTTTGTTCCCTATTCCTTAGGGCTCTTAATGAGTATGGAATTGATGCACCAAGAGAATTAGTCATAATGATTTGAAAATCCTGAGTTGCAGTAGCTAATTTTGATTTCTCTTTGTTTTATTATTCTGCCTTAATTTCATCTTCTATTATCCTTCTGCAGTTCTTAGCAAACAACGTTTATTTTTCATCTCTCAAATAGTTCTGTATTGTCTTAAAATTGCACTTATTTCATGTTTGTGTGCTTCTTCTGAAAAGCAAGACTTGGTACAGTCCTGCTTGTATTGTTAAAAATTACTTTTTATTTCTACCATTACTTCCTGTCTTATAATCAGCTTTTTTAAGTATGAGATTATCTTCCAGAAAATGCTCCAAAATTATTCATGTCTCTGAGGACAATAGTATTTTTTTACCACTCTCTCACCTGAATTGACCATTAAACTTGTTTTTGGCCTAAATACCCAGGTTGTATCATAACCTTAGTAAAACTCTTACTTCTTGATAAGTTATTTGATGAATTAACTTCATTAAATTTTGAAACTTAATTAAATGAAGTAATCTTTCACTGGATCTGCTGTGCATGAGGTTATGGAATTTAATACAGGTATTTTCAACATTTCAGAAGATCTTACTTTGAACTTCCCGGGTTGGGAAGTTTATAAAATGCGGTTAATTCCGGTATGTATTCCAGGCTTCTGCACCACCACCATGCCTGCATGCTGGGGTGTAAATAGATCACTGGTTACTTCACTTTGGAAAGTGGCAAAAAACCCCATCCCTAGTCTAGATGTGAGGGATGGGATCATTCTCCTTGTATGGTGCCTTGAGGAGTTCCCTGTGTCTGACACCTGTGTGCTGTGTACAGTAGAAGACAGGTTTTTTGCATTTAGTTAATATTATATGGTTATATACCACAATCCAAAGATTTATCTTCCCCATGAATTATTTCTGTATGAGGTTCTAGGTATGTTGGGAATTTTTAAATTGAAGTGGCAGAAAAGTGATTTCATTTTGCTGCTAATCAGTGTTTTTCTGTTTGCTTTTTGAAAAACCCATTCATTATTTCTCTGTACCTCAGCAGTTTTCTGTGCATTTTGTGGCCACTCATGTCTGGGTATGCCCAGCCCTGGCATAGAAGAACAAGCTTTTAATCTTGTGTGTTTAGAAGACTCTTTCTGTAACTGTGAGGGCTAACAAAGTACCTTACAAGAATTAAGTTTAGATACTGCAGAGGTGTTGACCTCTGCTTTGGAAAGCTTTTAGGGAATATTTTTATCTAGGCCAGTTCTTCACTCAATTTATATACTTGCTTTGCATAGACATCTGATAATTCATTTTTTTACATTCTTGTTACTTCTAGAAGTGATAATGGCAGTGCTTGTCTGTGCAATTTCTGGTTGCAGCTGAGGACAGCACTTAAGTGTGAGATGGTATAATTTATATCCAGTGCTGCACTTTCCGCTTAATGTTTTGTTAGCAACTCATATCTGTACAGAGCAAATCAAAACAGACTTAGGCTGTCAGCAGAGATGTTTCTTAAACACAACTAGGCAAATGGTTTTCTTTTCCATTTAATCAAGAGTACATTTAAAATTGAATCTCACAGTGGAACCACATGATGCTAATACATACAGGTATTTCTGGTGGTTTCAGCTCTTAAGAACTTCCATGGGCCAACCATTAAATGCATAGTATTGACACATGGGAAGAAGGTCTATATAGGAGACTTCATAGGGTAGTGTTTCAGGACAAGGGCTTCCTTTGATTTTTCTGAGGCAATTTTATTACATCCTGCTGTAAAATTAAAGTTCTGTTTTAATTATCACAACTATTGATTCAAAAGTTGAAATGGAAGTTGAATAGAAGAGTATTATCTCTCTTTTGTATGTATGTTTCAACAACAGCAGTAAGATTGCATGTGCCAGCACAGTAATGCCTGAAAAAATAACCACTGAACTTTGCAGGGATGGCACTGCAAAAATAATTCAGTGAAAAAAATATGAATTTGAAAGTACTTTTACAACAGTGTAAATATGCCAGTGTTGTCAGGATCAAGCTTTGAAATTGTACTCCTAAAAATACAGGAATCTTTTCTTTGAGCCCTAGGGCTCAAGTCTTGGTTTTCTCTCTGTATGAACAGAAGTGCAAAAAAAATCTGAAAATGAGAACAGATTTTCTTGTCATTTTACCACTCCAGATGCTGGGGCAATAAGAACATCACCACTTACTGTGAATTCTTCACTAAAACCCTGTGCTGTCATTATTCTTAGGCCTTTAGGCCTGTTAATGTTCTTCTGATTTGAAATTTGTATCATTGAAAGCTGTTTTTTAAAAAAACTTTTCATACTTTTTAAAGGGAGGAGTGGGAAGGCAGCGTATCAGTTAATGAGCAATAACAAAAATCAAGGCCATATTTTTGTGGTGTTGCCTGAAGAGAGAGAATTCCATGATTTAAAACAACTTGTAATACTGTAGTTCCATTTAGGAGGAAAAGATACAGAGGAAAGCCATGTTTTGCTAGCATAGTTCCTATGTGCAAAGAGTGACAGTCTTAGTAGTGATTCAAATGGAGCTTTAGCAACTTAAACCAGCATTTCACTGAATGACGCAGAAACTGTTCATGAGCTAGAGTGAAAATAGGTGGCCATGTGGCTTCCTGCCAGAAGGTCTGAAGATCATGGTTGGTTGAAGATGTTCCAAGATCAAATGGGGAGGCTTTTGAGGATTATCTGTGTTGACACCTGAAGTCTCTCAGAATTAATCAATCCACTAAGACCTATACTGGCTTGCTTCCTAGCCAGGTCAGTGTGTGTGTTTTTCTCAGTTTTCTAGACTTAAAATGCCACATGTAAAGCCTTATCGTTCTGAAATGTTTTTCAGCCTGTTAAAAAATTTAGTGTGTGCACTTTAAAGAAAAGGCTTGGGTGTTGCTTTAACAGCCCAAGTGTATTAAGTAATCCAGTAAGGTGTGAAGTAACTGTATTTTGGTGATTTTAGCATCTTTATTACTGCTCCTTGGACGTGATGTTAGGAGATGTGCTGGCAGTGGAACTGATACAGTGGCCAAGTTCTGCACAGCAAGTAAGGATAGCAGGAAAGGGATTTTCTTCTCACATGTGAAAAGTTAAGTGTCAGGTCATCAGTCGGGAGAGAAAGTGATACAGTGCCAGTGTATTGAAGCCAGCTGATCTTTTTGAGCTTTTTAGAATGTTACAAGTAGAACAAAGAACCTGTTATAGTACCCAAATCTGCAGTTTCAGATAGTGTGCAAATAGGTGTGTCCTGTAAATATCTACTGGTTTAATAGAATTCTGAGCCTTGTTGTGATGAAGCTTGGAAGATTGGTATTTCTGGGATCCCTCCAGATACAGAGGGGATTTTTTTTAGTTATCGTTATAGTGTCCCTCCTTCACATATGCATTTATTTCCATTAGAAATCTATTTGCTAATCTGAACTGGAACCCTTTTAAAACAAAACATTAATGAAATCTTGGAAAACAGTGGGACATCTCAAGACTCTGCAGTGAAAGGATTGAACTCTGCCATCCACAGGCTCTTATGAATAAAGTTAGCCTTCTGAAGATAAAAGGAAATTCAATTACAAAGCAAGAAGGAGGGTGAAGGGCTGTAATTAAAACACATAATCCTAAACCCAACATGAACAGTGCTTTTTCATGTTATACTTAAAGCAGTCTGCTTTGTGTGTGCAGTTGCTATTGCTTAAGATTATTGGTTTAATTTTGTAGGGGAAGCATTTTTTGAGAGGATGAAAAAAGGACGACGTTTGTTGGTGTAACTGGCGGCGTAATTTCACACAGGCGTTGTACTTATGGGCAGCTGAGTGGAGAGTTTTCTTTACAGCCTGCTAATCTTCTAAAAAAAAAAAAAAAGGCAGAAAACGAAGTGCTGCTTCTGCTTTTCTCTCACGCTAATAGCAGTTGTCCTACTAGGCAGAGAAGGAGTGCATCAGACAGCAGGAGAAGCCAAAAGCAGCACAGAGACAGCTTGGTCTCTCCTGTTTCATCTACACCAGCAGTGACTTCTCAGAGGTAAGTAGTTCGGACCCTGATTCTCAAAGTGTTTGCAGTCTGCATCCCATTGAAGCAATCAGTGTTGGTACCTAAAAACCTTTGTAACCTGCCAGTTGAGCTGAGGTCCGCATTAGTCTGGGAACTTGAAAATTATAGTACTGTGTTGTAGTAAATACACATCTGATCTGCATCACTGGTTCTCTGTTGAATTGGCTCTTTAGTCTTATACTAATGGCAGGAGTTGAGTTTAGAGCACCTATCTTCTCTGTAGCGTAGCATTCAGTGGCTGGAGCTAGAAGTGTTTCTGTATCAGGACTGGCTTTTATGGTAAGAATATTCTGATTCCATCTAGTGGGATGAAGTTGTATGTACACACACTGACCTGCTCACTGTAGCTCTGTGCTGGAAATGAGTATGTGTAGGCATAGGGGAATAATTGAAGTTGACAGGCTGTCCCTCTTTTGGACCTTATTCCTTCAGGAACTGTAGATGTTTGGATTTCACAAGCATGGATGATGTCTGATTGATGGGAGAGAAGGAACATGTGGGGAAGGAAAGATGGGAGGGAACTGGCAAAAGAAAAATTAGGATGAGTATAGAGATCAGGATTGAACATGAACTTAACAGTCACGATGTTTCAGAATGTGTTTTGAATGCTCTTATGCTCTTAATGCCATTCAAAACCTCATCTCTTTCTCAGTGCTTTGGATATAGGTGTTGCAAATTACATATGTTATTTAATACTTAAGACCAATAGCTTGATCAAATGTTAGTGCCATTAATCTGTGAGTTATTTTGTGCAAAAAGATTCTCTGTAAAGGAAATATTTTTTATTACTGTGTAGAAAGAGTGCCAATTTCTTGTACTGGTTGATATGTGTATCTCATTCTCTGTTCAAATACTCTGTGTAAGTTTATTGAAAAATTGTTGCTTATATGGAGCGAACTTAGTAAAAAAAAAAAAGTAACAAAGGTTTTGTAAGGAGTTTTATTAGTCAAAGAACATTCTTCCCATGTTTAATCTTTTACCTGGTATACCTGATTCCCTGTTTGTCTGCCCTTGTAAGAGTAGCTGAGAATGGCTGGTGGTGTCAGTTTAGTTCCCAAGATAAAACCAATAATAAAAAAACCCACCACAATTGGAAAATAAAGCAGCTATGCTTTTCATCTGGAGAGAGCAAGTGTGTTAATCACTTTTCAGATGAGCAAGATCCTGCAATCAGGTTGCAACCAGTGCATTTGCATTTTGAGTATCTAAAAAAACGCCATATTTTCAGAAAAAGCCATTGAAAAACCTGGTTCAGCAAGAGATGAATGTGCTTATTTTTTCCTGATCTGGTAGGGAATACAGGTGGATGACCTAACCTCGTTAGTATTACTTTCCATTAATTGAAATAGTTGTATGTGACTCAGATCCTTCCCTGAGGACATGTTTCCTAGTGGCTTGTGTCAGACAGAGAAGTCCCCGACTTCAGTTTGAAGCTGGTATTTCCCAAACATATGTCTTGCAATTAAAACTTTTAAAGTTTCACAGTGGCTTTTAAATGACTTGTGAGTCTGTAGTCTTTTGAGGAACTTTATCTAGGATGGTTTGAATAATTAGCTGTTAGCATCTTGATGGTGTTGCTGGGGAATGGAGCTGGGGGTAGAGGGAATAGACACTTCTAAAAATTCAAATACAGAACAAACTTGCCCTGAGTTTTTCCTGAGTCCCATGTGTAATGCTGAATGTTTAAAATCTTTGTGGATCATTGTAATAGCTTGGGATGTTGCTACAGTGCACTGTCCTACTGTACAAATGTGTTCTAGATGTTTTTGGTGTTTCCACATAGAAAAAGCTACAGGACTTAACAGTTTCTACATGCTATATATAGGTGCTGAAGAGAAATGTAGAGAATGACCTACAGAACAGATTAAACTCAAGGCAGCTATACATACTCACAGGTGAGTCTCAGTTCCCCCACAGCAGAAATTTGCTGGTTTTACCATTGCTACCTTTATAAGAGTGAGGTATGTTTATAAAAAAAACTTAAGGCACCAACAATCTGTCTTACCTTTTGTGTATGTGTGTATCTTCCTGCTCCTGACAGTGGGTTGTCAAGTCTGAAGGCTGGTTATCATTGCCACTACAATTCTGGGGAAATACTTCTGCCAACACTTGATTTCAACAGTTGTTTTGTTTTCTTTTCATAATCATTATAGTTGGTCTGTAATGAGGCATGTGGTTCTGTGTTTGCAGGCAGCAGATGGACATTTGAGATTACTTCATTAATTGACTTGGTCATAAAATATCTTCTGTATCAACAGGCTAAATTATTTCACACACTACTAATATGAAGTATCACTGGGTCCCCAAATGTGCATGCTATTTCTCTTTATCTGTTGTAAAAATATGCTTCAGAGAAGCAAGTGGAAGTTACTTAATGGAAAGCAAGCCTAGTTTTAGTTCATCTACATGCAAACTTGAGGAAGGGTGACCTGTGATTTGGAAGATTCATTTAAAAATTATAAACTGAAAAGCCATTGCCTTATCTCTGCTGCAGATACACTAATAAAGAGTTGACCCTTATGACTAGTAACCCTGTTCCCTTTAGTAACCAATCAAGATTATTTTAACTTCAACTTTATTTAAACTTCTCTTTATTTTTATACCCTTACATCAGTCAGTATGGCTTCGTGTGCAGCTGTTCCTTAACCAAATTTTATCAAAATAATCCACTTTTAAAATTTTTTTTAAACCTGAAAGATACTTTTAACATTCCTTTATAGGACTATATAACTAACATTTTCTGATAATTTTCTATTATATACTTGTTAACTTTTATTTAAAAAGCACAGTGAGCTTAGGCTAAAACTTTTCCCATCAGCATAGCTGCTATGATCTTGACACTGGAAAGGCAAACTTTTGCTGCTTTAAATCTTTATCCTCTTATCACCCTCTCCCCTGCAAAATGACAAAGCCTTTTTCAGATTTTATATAAATAAAAAAAGGTTGAAATAATTTGTCCTATCACAAAGATAACACAATGTTTGCAGTAACATTAGTTCAGAGTTGCAGCTGATAAGAGGTGCAACGTGCCTTCTGGGTTTTTGTGGGTTGCCTATCAGGTTTTAGAAACTGAAATGGAGTATTTGGATAGAAACAGTATAGCATCTACAGAAATACAAGAAATGCTCAAAATTATTCAGAGTGACATGAGGAAAATTAGAGCCTTCATGTGTGCTCATTCATGCTATCAGTATGTTTTTGGGCAACAGATGAAGAGTGTTACAGTGAATACAGTGGTTGGAAGAAAGATCTTGGATCTTGATCAGAGAAAGGGGGGACTAGTACATGGAAGGACCCTGGCTGTATCTCTGCTTGTCAGGGTTGTGTTGAGGAGGCTCGTGTTCCAGAAATAACAGTATGCCACAGTGGGAGGACCTGGGATGGAGTGGCAATGTTTTAATGTGCATATAATGCACAAAATCTGATGATACACTTTCATTACCTGCCAGCTCTTTGTTGCTTGAAGACCATCCATAAGCATCTTCCTTGTGAGGACAAAAAATAAAAAGAAAAATTTTTGGTTTTGGCTGTTGCAGCTTCTCAGTCATTGTTAGATGTATGTAACTGCAGTGAACATACTTGCCTCTGTAGTGAAAGCAGAAAGGGAGCACATCTAATTTTTATTCATGCCAGTTATGCCTGGTTTCTGGCCAACATGAGGAATGCAAAGAGCACCTGTGGGCTGTTGTTATGGCCTCACAGTATCTGTCTTACTTATTAGGCCATTTTACAGACATCACATCAATGGCTTTTGGCCTTTCAGCTTGAGCTGCTGTCACACTGGCAGCCTGGAGCTTCTTCACATGTGGTGATTTCTCTCTGTATCAAAACTGGTTTAGTAACAGGTTTCCTCTCCTTATTTCTGCTTACCCTTGCTTACAGTGCAGTTCAGCTGCAGCAGCAGGGGTATTCTTAACCTGCATTAAATGCACACGAGATACTTCTGCTGATCAAAATATGGAGCAGTTTCTAGGTGAGCTTTAATATCTTGCAAATCCCTTGAGCCATCCAGCTTTCTCAACATAAACATGTCATGCAGCCTCTTCAGCTACTTGACTGTGACTGATTATTAGTGTGCAAATGCTGTGAAAAATTTCTTTCTTTCCTTTATTTAATTATAGTTTTTCCCTAACCGTGAGAATTCCTGTTCTGGTGGTTTCTGATTCTCTTCCTGAATTTATATAATCTATTTCTCTGATGTTGTTGTATGTACGTAAAAAGCTGAAAGATACTTCAATGAGAAAATGAAAAGCTAGTTTTAATAATTTAATAAATATTTTAAGATTTATCACTTAATACATTTTAATAACTTAGATGGCAGTCAGAACTTGTTGTTGGAGTAAGTGCTCCCTGGAGGTCGTATAGAAAAAAATTGCTAGAAATTTGGAATAAGGAAGGTGTGGTATGAATTACTGCAGTGGGCTTTCGAAGAAGTGCTGACATGTTCTGCATTCCTTAGGCTGGACTGAAATCTGATTGTTTTGGCCAATCTGAGATCTGCAATTCCTCCAAGTTTTTATTAAATTTGGGGTTCCTGTGTACCATGACCTCATCATGTTGTCATGTTGCTGGGCTTCTATTGCAAGGTCTCCTTCACTCTGAGGTAGAAGCAGCCTGTACAGGTTAGCTTTGGTCATGGGAGTCTGCACTGTAGATGGAAATGCTTTTTAAATAAATTGATTATCTTTTAGCTTTCTTGTTTAAAAAATTACCCTTATTGTTGTGTCTTTGTAAGAATACCTTTTATTTCATACAAGTTGGCATTGCGAATTACAATAGTGTTCAACAACATCACTTTAAGTATTATTACGGTCCAACAGAACCTGCACACCTGAGCTGAATTCTCTGATTTCTGTTTGTATTAGAAGGAGAAGGCTGTTGAAAAGTACAAGTCAAATACAACCAGCAGTAGGCACCTGTCCTCTCTTGGGACATCTGATACAATTTACAATAGTAGTCTGAGTCTCTAGTAAGTAGAATTTTGATGTGAAGAGTCTGATTGTACCTGGGGCATTATCCACCTCTGCCACCAGATGATTTGACATCTTTTGCAGTTTTCCAATATGCAGTGTAAAGAGTCACTTCAAATGGGATGCTCGGAAAGCTTCCAGATGTTGTTTTCCTGCCTGTAGACAACACTCCCATATTAAGTCTTTAGCTTGGTGCATCAGAGAGGGAAAAGTACATGCTGTTAAAATAGGAGGTTTTTTCAGCTTTGCTGTTTAAAACAGAAGATCTGGAGTGGGAGCCTGGAATCCCATATTGCTAAAACCAGATTTCTTATTTCCTCTTAACAGCTCCCCAAGAACATTTCATTTCAGCAGTTTTTTTCTTTAGATACTGATAGTATATTAATTTAGTTGTATTATAAATTAATAAGCCCTCATGGCATTTACCTTAACTTGTAATATCTTTATTCCTGTTGCGTTTATTATCTTTAATGTCAGTGCTGCTCTAAATTGTGGAAACTAATTTTATGTCCTCTGCCCACAATCTATATCCAAGTACTACAGGCTGTGCTATAGTGATGACTAAAAATCACTACAGCAGAAATGGAGATTTTTTTATTCTTTTTTTTAGGCATCTATTTAAGATCCATAAGATGTTTTTAAAAGAAACTGTCATTTATGTGCCTGCTGGGTAGGTTTGAATTCTTGGTACTAGATGTTTATGATGTGATCTCTCTGTCCTAACTGGTTGTAAATGCATCAGCTATGAAAAAAATTAGCTTGGGGTTTTGTATTATAAGAAAACATACTAAGGGCAGAGGCAGTCAGTGGTGTGTGGTTTGCCCAGATCACCAACATGTCTGATATTGTGCAGTTTTGCTAAACTAATCTAAGCTGTTGGTGTTCAGTGACAACTAAAAGCAGAACTCATTACACTTCTAGTTATTTGGATTAAAATAACAAGATTTTATGTCTGCTGATCAGTTCTGTGGCAGTGCTGGATGTAATCTCCTGACTGCTTTTCATCATACTCTGGCTTGTGGATCATTGCTCAGGCGCCGATAACGTTAGGCGTGGAACATTGCCACTGCTTGCTCAGTTTTATTTGTTTGTGGCAACAATAATAAGTGTGACTTTGGAGCAGGGGGGTCAGGCAACTTAAGAGCAGCTCTGAATTTTAACTTAAAGTCCAGCATTTGGCTGATACACCGTGTGGTTTCATTTCCTTTCTTTTCGAGGAGAATGGTGCTAGGAAAGCAGCAGACTGCAGGGGATATGGACTGTGGCACTGCTGTCTCTAAAGCTGGGCTGCAGCAAGCAGGCAGCCCTTGTCTTGCTGCTCTCTAGAGGCAACAGCCTTGATCTGCTGGGCATTAGGAAACTGTGGAATTCGGCTCTGCAGATTTGTTCTACCTGTGTTACTCTAAGCCCAGGAGAAATGGGCCATGTTCCAAAGCAGATTTAGCACTGTAAACCGAAGTCAAATGGAGTAAGCCTCAATTAAAATAAAAGAGCAGTTGTCCAAGAAGAAATGTTGAGTAAAACCCACAAAACAACTTTTTTTCTTGTGTCCTGAGCAATGAGTGAAATGTCCAAGCTGAAGAACTATCAACTTTCTCAGGTTGAACACCTGGTGCTGTTTATACGAGGAGCCAGGAGGCAGCCTGCCCATGGCTGCATGAATTCAGAGCACTGATTGTTATGTCTCTGTCTGTGCCCTGGTTTGCCAAATGTTTTTTCTGCTTAGCTGCAGCAGAAGACACAGAGATGAAGCTTAAAGGCCGATGGCCTTCCTCACTTGAGGGCTTACTGCTGTGGTGGTTCTGTCGTGATGGATCTGGTATCTTCAGTATTATGTATGCCACAGCTTTCAGGGTACAGCAAGTAGATTTTTTCCTTTTCTGAATAATCAGCTCAACATACCTGGTCCAACTGACTGCATCATGCAGAACAGACGTCCAAAGTTTTGATAGTTCTAGATAAAGTGTTGCTTCCCATTCTTTTCATCAAGTGCTAAGAGAAGAAAGGAAGAAATCCACTGAGCCAATAAAAAGTAGCACTGAATTATCTTGATAATGGACTTTTTTTCATCTGAAGCAAATTTTAGAGAACAGGTGCTCTGTTTCTGACAGTGACTGATGGATGCAGCTCAGAGTCTAAACTATAAACTGCCTCTTGTATTGATTAAAATGTATTTGTGTACCTTGTTGGGGAGGTGGGAAAAGTTGAATCTGGTTAGCATAGATAGATGTGTGTTCATATGGTGCTAATATATGAATGAAACAATTGTTTTCAGTATATTTTGTTTTCAGCTTGTGTTCCTGATCCATGGTAAATCAAGTTGTGGTACCTCTAGAAGCAGCTGAAATTAAGATTTTCATTTAACACAAGAAGCTGAAGTATGTTTCTCCTCTTTACTTTTTTTTTTTCCCTTGGAACCAGCATAGTTACTGTTGGATAGAAGTTCACTTGAGTTTCAGAGGTACCAGACTGTGCTATAGTGTAAACACAGCTGCTATGGAGTAAAATAGCTTCAGTCTTCTCTAAAGTATACAAGTTCAGTGTTAGTGCAATAATAGATGCTTATTTTATTAACTGTTAGTCTGCCTGTCGGCTTTCTTGGCAAACTAAAATGCTGAGGTGCACCATATGCCTGGCCTTCCATTAGCTGATAGAGGATGCTCATGGAGGGTGCTGCTGTAGCTCAGCTGAGAAAACCTACATCTTCTGTTCACCCAAAGGCATGATTAGAGTGACTCCTTCCTCAGGTTGTAATATGGAAAGAATACATATAATGAGATGCAAGCCACATTATTTATTCTGGTCAAGATAGTTTATATAACATGCCTGAATGTTGGTTGCAGTTGTCTGTGCTTCAAATGCCAGCATAGATAAGGACCTCTGGTGTGCTGTATGGGAAACTGGTTGGGAGCAGCTAATCAAGTGCTAGTGAATGCTGATAGACATGCCCTCTCTGAATGCTTCTCAGTTCTGCTGTCAGGGAAGAAGAGGTAGCCATCATCTATGTAAAACTTATTCCTTTCTATCACTGTATGAATGCTTGTATTTTCTGTGGATCTTTTCCTGAATGATAGAAGTTTTCTTTATTTTTTAGCTTTTAGATGTTCAAAGACAATGTGCCTAATACAGAAGTTAAATTGCATAGTGATACAATTTAGCTGATAAATGCAAACCTCTGCATGGCTGTGCTTGTTGCACATAATCTGGGCATAACAGTTCTCTCATCAGAACCAACTTTAAGGAACCTCCTTCCAGTTTCTCAGTTCTAGAAGTTCTTGAATTTAAAGAGTAAAAGTGCATTTTGGAATTTTATCCTTCTAATAGCTTAAATATATTTTAAGTAAAACAGGTACATTTTGCATACGTGACTGAACAAGAATCAAATATGTAGAGCTAGTCAGATATCAATATTTAACAAGACTGACTTGCCTTGTGCTGGTTGTGGATTGGTTTGTTTTTTTTAATTTTGAAGACTGTGGTATGTCAATCTCTTAAAGCTATCTGTAACAGCAGTGGTGTTCTCCTCAGTCCACAACGTGTAATATGCATATATAGAGCTAGGTGGGTGGAGACGGCTGCTTGGTGGCACTGAGAAGTAGCTCAGCACACTCTCTGGTGGGTGGGAAGCATTGCTGCAGAGAGCAGTTTAAAGGGGGGGGGGAAATAGTTCAGGGCTTCCCGAACATTATTTGGGACTGGTGCTTAAGGAAGTTGATTATTGCTGAAACTGCAATTAAGCTCAAAAGTATGATTCAAGCTACTGTTTTGCACTTCAGAATTTATTAAAAGCAGCTGTGTAGCTCCTGAGTCAGATTGCATTGATTGGCAAAGTCGTGGTCTGGCAGAGTGTGTGCTGTCTTCCCTTGGCTTCTCTTGTCCTGGTGCAGGGGGTATTTACAAAATGTGGGTGCTACAGAACACTCAGCCAGTCTGCTGTAATGCTTGGTGGCAACCACCTGAAACTGCTCCATGGCTGCAGAAAAGGCTCGTGTTTAAGCCTCTGCTGCAAATCCTTTCTGAGCAAAAGGAGGGTCACTGAGCGATGTGCCGTGCTGGTGTTGCAAGTTGAGTCCTGCTTTAAAAGTTTTGGGAGTTCATGTAAATGAAGAAAGTAAACATTTAATTTTTTTACTCAGAGCTCCGCAGTTTCTGATCTGTGCTTAAGTATTTTTTATGACTTCAGGATAAAGCCTTTGCTACATGGTGCTGTACTATGCAAAACCAACATTATTGCTCTGGCACATCACAGAGTCAATTCACATTGTATGATAGCCAGGATGATGTGACACTAACAGGTTTATAAATAACTGAAGTTATAAAGTCTCATTCATCTCAACTGCTAAAAATGAGTGCTGTATTTGACTGCAAAGACAAAAGAGAAGGTACTAGTTGCTTATAAATATTTTAAATTGGAGTTTTAGCCTGGGCACAGTCTCCTGTTTAGTAGTTACATGAGTTTGCTCTGGAGGAAAGTTTAGGGTAGGGTAGGGGTGAATGAGTAGGTGTGGAGCTGCTTTTGAGAGTAGTGCAGCCTTATTTTGGCTTAGTTATGCAGGGAAGCATAGCCAAGTTGTAAAGAATGCTCACAAGTCTTTTAAAAACAGGTATGGAGTATCTTCTAGAAGCAAACATCTTTTTGAGATACATTTCCATGTTCCACGTTGAAACTGAGCCTGAAGGAGCTGTCATTCTCAAGGAAAGCCTGACTTTTTCTTCCAGCTTCCTCCTTTTTCTGTAACATCAAAGGTTTTTGTAGCACATGTTGAGGCAAGAACTTATTTGGACATTAACTGTTAGCACTTTGATTTTTGCTGTCTTCATTTTGCTTACTTATTTGCAGAGGCGTGGTGCAGATGGAAGATTTTTTTGTGGTGCAAATGGAAGATTTTTTTGTGGTGCAGATCCAGGGTCAGCATGATGTCCACTGTTTCTTCACTGAGTCAGGGTACGGAGGTGATCAAAACAATCACGAGTCACCTTGTTTGAGTTGGGGTTTTTTGGATAGGAAGCATGAGACAGCTCAGTGTTTTCACTTTACTTACTGAAAAGCTGAACTCTGTTTCATCTTCATCTGAAAGCGGGTATTAGACTGATATAAAACTTAGGAGGGGAAAAAACCAGCTCTGAAAAATTTACATCTATTCCAGTTTTCTCCCTCACGCTGATTTCGAAGAGTGCAACTCCCTCTCCTGCTCTTTTCCCCATTTCTCCTCTGTAGAAGCTGTCCTTTTCAAGTGCTGGTGCTGGAGAGCTGAAAGCATGAATCGCTCTGAGCACGTCCCCAGCCCCGTGGGTTGCCCTAAGCCATAAGCCCTGATGCATTATACCAGTTTGCCAGAAACAGCCAGTAGATTTTTTTTCTTTTCAGTAACTGAATTTTGTCGCAGTAACTGACATACTAATGAATGAACTTGTAATTAACATCAATGAAAATGTAACTCTGTTGTTATTTAAATAATGCAGTAAGCTCAGTAGCAGCACATGTTGTGGTTTGTACTATCCTGTAGTGAAGACAGTGTGGAAAGTTAAAGATACAACCGTAAAAATCATTGAAAGCTGACAATTTAGGAGGCTGTGAGAAATACTTAGTATTCATTGTAGTCATGAACGTTGTAGAGTTCATAGATGCAGGAAGTGAATAAGCTCTTTGGGATGTTGTTCTCTGAGCCTTTCTCACATCACAGAGGTGCAGCACGATGGATTTGTTTGGCTGAAGCAAAGAAAAGCTTCTAATCCTGAAAGAAGCTGGGTATGTGGACCTGGGGTGGCTATTGTGTGGGGAAGAGCAAGAGTTCTTGTTTGCTCTTTGTTTTTGCAAAGAGTTTGGCAGAATGAGTCCTGTGTAGGCAATCGTTTTTTATTTTATTTTTCCCT
>NW_009952476.1:69589-116603 GCF_000747805.2 Chaetura pelagica | reverse complement strand
CCCTACATTCTTTAGATCTCAGAAGTGCTCACTTTCACCCTGAAGTGCCAGTAAGTGGGCCTTGTGGGGCAGGAATTTTAAGCATGGAAGAGATTTGCTGCAACAGTGTGTCATAGGTCGGTAGAATAAACTGCCAAGTCTCTTTTGCTAAAGCATTTGATCTGATCCAACTAGTTAATGTTTGTAAGAGAAAAATTTGTTTCTGAAGCAACTGAATGTTTTCTAGGTGCTTATTCTTTCTTTCACCTTTTGTTTCTCTGATCCTTAGGACAACATTTCAGCAATGGCTTTTACTGTCCCACTGTTTTCCTGCTCCCTTCTCCCCAGTTTTGCGTGTACCACAGGGTACAAGGTGTTGTGAGCCTAATACCCATTCCTTCTTGAAGTTTTTCCTATAAATTGTACAGTTTTCGGGCATGTTACTTCTTTAATTATACATTATATAATGTTTGTGTGGTCACAAAATTGAATAGTGCTAAAAATCTTTTTCTTGTCTGAAGAATATTCTGATGTTCCCACTTCTTGGTCCAAACAAAACTAAGGATGAAATGTTGCTATTTCCCAAGCAATAGTAATTCTTTAAAAAAAAAATAAATATATATTTATATTTATATGTATTGAAAAAGTGACTAGTATGTCACTTGCAGAAGGTAATATTTGAAATCCTATGGTCTGGAAAGAAAGACTGCCCAGAATATGCCTTGCTTAAGATTTCAGAATAAGATTTGAGGAAGATAAAGACCTGATCTCCCTTACCTGTTGTGTTTGCAGCATATGGAGTGCAAACTTACTGGTTTGGGGTGTTCTGGCCTACAGCGCTGCATTACTCAGCATGGCTACAAGAGCACTGGGATTTGAAATTAAAGTGCCTTGTTAGTAATACCAGGTCAAAAGCTGCTGTGTGGGCAGGGGTTACCCTTCCAGTTTGTGAATGCATCTTTCTGACCTGCTTGGTACGAGCTTGTTCTTTGTGGGGTTCTCTACAAGTTAAAGAATCACAGAATCTTAAGAGTTGGAAGGGACCTCGAAAGATCATCGAGTCCAACCCCCCTGCCAGAGCAGGATCACTCAGAGCACATCACAGAGGAACATGTCCAGGCAGGTTTTGAATGTCTCCAGTGAAAAAGACTCAAAGTTGGTCCTCTTTCTCCTTTGGAAACTGTTGCTTCAATATAAAGGCTGGTTCACTGGGGTCCCTGATCTTCCTTGCCCCAGCAGCACTGTTTTTCTCTCCTTCACATTTTAATAGCTTGCATTTAAGAGAACTGCAAGTTACAATCTTGTTTTGCGTGGAAGGTGAGGTTGTAGTTCAGTGCCACCATAACCTTACAGAGGCTCATTGGTGTCTTTACCTTTGCTTTCTTGCCTTGAGCACTTAGATTTTGAAAAAATAACGTGTCATCCTACAGTAAAGCTTCCTTTACCTTTAGTCTAAGAATTAAAATTAATATGACTCTGGGAATTGGTGGATACTTCTTAAAGTGCAAAATGCCATTTTTCTGGGGAAAAGAAATAGCTTGCACAGATAATCTACAGCATATAGCTGTGAAATAAGTTCTGCAAAATTAAAATTCAGGTGGGGGATATGCAGATTGCCTTATTTGAATATTTAAATCTTCTGTAGCTTTTTGATGACTACTTTATCATTGTTTTCCATATATATGCAATGATGCTCATTTACAGCCTTCCCCAATCAGTTATACAGCAAATACCACTGCTATAAATAAAATGTCATTTGCAGGAGACAGAGTTTTGTAAGTTAAATGAGGAAGAAATGTTTCCTTTGAAGAAATGTTAGCCACGATCATTTGGTGAGGATTTTCTCTACAGGATTATTAAAAGGACTTGTTGAGATGTACATTTTTCCATTCCTCTTCCCTGATACTAGTTAAGGAGTACTTTTTTCTTTTTTTTTTCCTTTTTTTTTTTCCTTTTTTTTTTTTTTACTTGGGTGGTGTTTCAGGAAGATTGACTGAGCCACAACACGCAACAACCCTGAGATGTTTTTTCACTTTTAGACAATGTTGTGGATGGATCTCAGGAAGGAGCAGTGCTGCTTGTCACCCTCCTCCCTGCCATGGCTGCTGCCCTAAGCCTGCAGTCAGCTGTAGCTTCTCTTCCAACAGAAAACTAATCACACTCTTGTTTTTTCTTATTTTTGTTTTCTTGGTTAGATCATGCCTTGGCTTTTACTTCTGTGCCATCTACTAAATAATTCAGTTATTTCTGTCTAGTTACTCAATATTGCTGGCTTTGCTGTTAGCATTTGAGCAGTGTCAGTGAACTCATATTTGTCACCACTGGGGAAATACACTTACTTTTGCTGTTACAATCTGAAGCACCATTAGTATCTGAGAGATACACCACTTCACCTGGTCTAGTGGGAGGTGTCCCAGCCCATGCAGGGGGGGATGAACTAGATGGTCTAGATGATTCTATGATTCTATGGCTCATCAGCTCGTACAGCCATACCTTGGACTACTGGGCTGCTTGGTTCCACTCTGGGCTTTCCTGCAGTTGCTGAGAAATCACACAACCTCGTCTGCAGATTTATCATTTCACGTGGGAGTGATAGGCCTTGCACTGGGCTGGTGAATCTTGTTGAATCAGTTTTAAAATAATTTAGATTAGATTAACTCAAGGTAATTACATTCAAGACTTCCTACTTCTTCAGGGATTGTGACATTTCATCAGCAGCACTATCTTTGGAAGATAGAGCACAGGTAGGAATTCGTCTCCCAGCACTGTAGTTGTTTGAGAGTGCAGAGGAAACCTATAAAACAGGCTGGGGATCAAAGTCATTATCTGTCTGCCAAACTCCAAGTGCAGAGAGCTTTTTTGAACAGTTGGTGGAGGTTAGGATGTAGGATAATGGGGTTTATTTTGCCTTCTCCCCTGTTTTAAGATGGTAATTCGCAGCCATGTTTTTGCTTTTTAAATAGGAAATGCCTGTGAGTAGGAAATCACTGTAGTCCTGTCAAAGTCTAACATTTGGATGGTATACAGGGACCATGCATTGCATCGATACCTAGGCTGATCTAGGGGAAGGAGAAGAGGACGTGGTCTTCTGCCACTTAGCGATGGAAGGGCTCTTCCTTGAGACCATGGAAAGAGCGTGATTTTCTTTTTTCTTTTGGAGCTAATAGTTGTTAAGTGCTTAAGCAGTTCGCTTTGCCACCTGTAGCTCTCCACAGGTTGCTCTCTAGGGCTCTGTACTGCAGATCTCAAATCTTGACATTGCCTCAGAGTTGTCACTTGAGCAGCATCTGAGCAAGTTGTGTTCATTTATATTTCAAGCCAGAAGAATGAAACTTGTAGTGACTGACAAAAAGTTTAGTCATTTCACTTAAAAAGTTGAAACCAGGATCCTGTACTGATTTATGTGATGTAGTTACCGTGGGGAAACTGAGAAGCCAGCTATTTCCTAGTGCTGTTTCTGGTGGTATACATTCACTTCAAGGCTACTCAAACAAAGTTTAAAGGGTCGGGTGATCTGGGCACTGGTTCCTTCCTGCTGGCAGTTAAACTGTGGCTTTACACATTCAGTTGGTCAGCCGTCTGTGTCATGTCATTCTGTCGGGGGGGGGTGTCCCATACTTCAGAACTACAGGTAGGAGTAATTTTCTTTCCATTTGAGTGCTCTATTTTGTCTCATCATTAATACTGCATGGTACTGGCAGAATATTTAGTTGTTCATGGTGCCAAAGGATAAGAAATTGCCAAGCTGTTGTCTGGGACTTGGGAACAGGAGAAATTTCACATTCTTCCTTCATCTTATCCAACTTGTAACTTTAAGCAATTGTATTTTTGCTGTAGGATATGTAATAAGAAGTTGATAATGAAAGTTCAGTCTGGTTTCTTTCTTTGATCAATAACCCCCAATATTCTTGTAGTCTGTACACTGTAGGAAGTAGAGAAGGCAGAATAATGCTGCAGAAATGCAGAATGATTCCATTTTAAAATTGAGCCTGAATGACTTGGCAAAAACCCTCACTATCTTAAATGCTGGAGAATCAAACTAAGCAATTCTTTTATTGCTTCTAATTGTAACCAGTTGTAAGTACAAAGGAGCTTCTTGGGACGCTCTGTTGTGTGTTGTTGCCCTGTCAAGTGAATTCTCTGGCTGTCCAGTGGCATCTGAATTAGCTGGGAACTGAGCCGTGACTTCTACATTTTCACCTGCACTTAAGGTGTAGTCTCATGGAAATTGCTTTACCAGCTGGGTACAGCAGCACAGGTTGTAAAGACAGATCTCATTTTTTGTTGAGCTGGACCTGAGTGTTTCAACATTTATTAACTGGGCTTTCCAGTTTTTAGTGTGTTATGTGTATAGCCAAGCATATCCAGGCGAAAAGTCACATCCCGCAAGCAACTGGACTTCAGGTAGTTTGGTTTAAAAAGCCTGTGTAAATTGACATAACCTAAATGAAAGAATAAAAACACAACATATTGTATTAGCTTTGTGTTGAATCGTGTTGAATAGGTTATTGTTTGTTTTTTGTCTGTTGTAATAGTTGTAATAAAAGTTTGTGTTAAAGGCATGAGCACTGGTCCCTTTTTGTGATGAAAGGGACTCCTTTTCTCTGCTAAGTATTTGTGTGCTAATAAAAATGCATATTCACAGATAATATTTCCACGTGTTCAAGGCAGAAGAAGTTGCCAGGCTGTAACCTTTCAGTCTGCTGCAAGGTCTTTGTTTGTCTGTAATGCCAGCAACTGACTATTTAACCTGACGTGAGGGGCTGCGACTGAAGTGCAGTAGGGAGAAAAGCAGTGCCTGCCCCGCCTGTGTGCCGGGAGGGCCCTACTCCTGTCGGTGAGGCAGGCTCTGGGGTGCTGCAGAGGTCCCTTGCTACCGGCATGGTATGGACTCTGCTGGAGGGATGGACAGTGCAGCTGGGGTCTGCTATGTGTGTTCTTTAAATGCAGTTCTCTTGAGGAGCCTCAGAGTTGCTGTTGCAATGTGAGGGATGAACAACTTGGACAAACAACTCTGTTCTGCAAAAAGAGACTGAAAGGAGGTAGCAGGGAAATGGATGGGTGGAATAGTTAGAAGTACCAGTCAGTGAGCAGAGATTGTAGGGCACGTGTGATAGAAAAATGTAGTAAGTTTTAATAATCTATCTCTGCTGATAGTATTTCCTATTTGCATATATATACATATATAATCTTCATATTCAGTAGTTTTTGTTCTCAGAGGCCATACAGAAGCTGTTCAGATAAGAACACTCAAGCATGCTTTTGGCAGGCAAAAAGATGAAAGGGATTGCAGGAATCCTGTGCCATGTCTCCAGGAGAGCTTCCTTTGCAAAGAGCAGGAGTTGAGTGTTAAGACGAACCCAGTTTTTGTCCTTGCAAGGACAAAGCCCAAAAAAGTTACCAAGTCTCTATTCTTGGCAGAGAGAGATGAGAGCGGTTGAAACTTCAGAAATTTTGACTGCTTTTGATGAATTAACAATTTCTCATGAAGGATGGTTGAGTTGTTGGTTACTGCTGTTGTCCTTGGACAGAGGGTAACTACTTAAGGCAAAGTCTGCAGCCAGAGCTGCTGAAGAAGGTTTGTCACCAGGACAGTGGCCCTGTGGCCTCTTGCAAAAAAACAAATTTTATGATTCAACTGGAAGACAGGCTAGAGGGGTGATAGCTAAGGTGGTAAACTCAGACTTGATTTGGTTACAGCTGGTTTAGCAGCTGCCAAAAATATGGAAACATAGCTGCCCTACATATTTATTTTTTAAATATAGCAATAATAGAGGAAGGTTTTGCTTTTTTTTTGGAGTACCCCAATATGCTATCAAGATGGCCTAATGAAAATATTGGTGTTCATACCTACAAGAAAGGGTGATTCAATAATCTGTTTGTCTGATAAATCCTCACAGAAGCAAGCAAATGAGCTCCTGTTTACAGACCCTCTGTTACATAGGTGTGTGTAAAAACAATGCTTCTAACAACTGCAAGTCAGCCAAAGGTTTCTATTCTCCACGTTGGATGGAAGATTAAGAAATTTGCTTACTAGGTATCTTACTTTTTTGTGCTTAAAATTCAAACTAATGGTACTCCAGAGTATTGTGTTAGGCAAGCTCACCAGCATACCTGTAGTGGATTTAATAAAAATGTTTATGAGGAATCAAGTACTACGCATTGGAAGTGGACCTGAAGTAAAATTTGCTTTAGTTTATTATGCTGGGTTGTGTTTGTGCTATAGATATTTAATTTTTTAAGATTAATTCTACTGGAATTTAAAACACTTCAACTTGTCATCCTAGCTGGTCCTTTCCATTTTTCTAAGTTCTCCTATCAGCGGGGGGTTCACAGAGGCTCAGTCATGTGGAGTCTCTTTGTCCTTGGAGAGGGTGTAAATGTGTTTTCCAAAGGGCTGATGTTCTCCGCCTGGCTTATCTCCTAGAGTAAAGGACCCTTTGCAGCTGCATCTCAGCTAGCTTAGATCTGCTTATATGTTGATAATGTGTAAGGCCTGCAGACCCAGTCACATACAAATCTTGCTTTGTACCGTGCCCTCTGGAGCCACTGTCTCATCTTTGTAGGAAAAGGCGCAGCTGATGCCTATATTCATGATTAGCTGTGTGGTTGCTAGATTAGGGAAAAGGTTAAAAGAAGAGCTTGAAGTTGTCTTTTGCAGGTTGTGGAAAACCCTGTGTTTTTGAAGTAATAATAAAAGCAGGACGCAAGTGAGTGAAGCTGGTGGCAGGTTGTAGCTGCGGTTGCATGTGGCAGCGCAGGGAGTGAGGCCTGGGGGTCCCATGTGTCGGGCTCTGGCCACAGCAGTGCCAGGATTGGGCTTGCTGGTGTGTAGTGTTGGTGCAGTTTTCTCTCTGTGAAGGAAAATTCTCTCCTTCCAGTTAATTTTGTCATAAGAGTTCTCATTCTTAACTGCAGAAGGGCTTTAATACTGCCCTTGTGTGTTAGCCAGATGAAATGGGAATGCTGACTGAAAGGATCACTGCGTTACCACCTTGGAGGAAGTGAGGAGGGACTGGTGGTTTCCTCTTTGTAACTGCACTAGGAAAAAAGGTGGCTGTTGCTGCTGGATGCTCCTCTGTACCTGTTTTGCACTTGGCATTGTTCTTTCTGAATGTTTTTCAGACCGAACTTTGTAGTAGAGAGGTGCTTTTGTCCTGAATAGTTTTTCTTTCTGAAATACCAACAAGACTCACCACTGCAAACATTGGACCAAATTAGATGATGTTTGTGGCATAGCTGAGAGTTCCACAAAATCTGATTTGTTACAAGAAGTCATTAGATTAATTGCATGTGCCATCTCTCCTCAAAGGAAGCTTGTAGTTAGTATTTTCTTGAAGTGAAAAAGCACAGATAATGTGTGAATGGACATAGGGACCAGGAGGACGTTTTCCTCCTCTCCTCCTGCCTCCAGGGTATGGTACAAGAATAGCAAAAAGGACCTTTTCCTCTCTTTGTTGGTGTTAACAGTAAATTTATCTTGCTATTCAGTGCCAGAATCTCTTCCCTGCTCTGACAGGTCTCTGCAACAGGTTTTCTGCCTGCCTGTGCAGAGTGAAGCTCTATATATGGTACACACAGGATTTTGAAATAGATTTTACTGGATGCCTTTGCATGAAGGAATTTGCTGAAACCCGATCCTTTCTGTAGCTTCTTTTCCAGTCCATAGGGGTGTCTCATGTCCCCATTGTCTCACATGCCTTTGTTTTAAAATAATATTAAGCCTCAGACACCAGCTGATTTACTTTAATTCAACATCCAACTTCTGTTTGATTTCTTTTCATATTCAAGTGAGCCATCTGGCTTTAATGAACTGTAACTGTTTTTAATGCTGCCTCCAGTTGCTAACATCTGAATATTTCATGTGCTGAAAGGAGGTTTGAAATGCAGAAGTGAGACTGAAGAGTCCAAAGTATTTCTAAATCAGCTCTATTACATCAGCATTTGTGCTCCCCTCCCTTGAGATTTCTCAAAAGATAATCTTTGGGGTGCCAGACTGTAAGCATCAGCCATGGCAGGTGCTAATTATAAGTAATCTCAATTTTGTGTACATAAAACACCAGAGCTACTTATGAAATCCTGAATAACTACCCAACTTGACTTGGACAGAATATCAATCAATTTCAACAGGAGCTGCCAGTGTTTGGCATCTTTAAAAAAAACAGCTCCTTTGGTTCTTGGTTTTGGGTTGTATTTGGGGGGGTGGGGAGGCAGGGGAGAGAGGAGAGTTGTCTTAAATATTTGTTTTGCAAGAAAAGGTGAAGTTAGTTTTACATCAGTTAGTTCAGTTAGGTCAGTTGAGAGCTGGATCCCATAAGCTGAAAATATCTTAATTGCAGTGAAATTCTCAGGGTACTTTGCCAGGGCTATGCTGTTAGAAACCGGTGGCATAGCCCCAGACTCCTTGGCCTACATGCTTCACTCAGTGTTTTCCATAGTATTGCCTTAGCTTTGGCTTAGCAGTGTGACAGCTGATAGATTTATAATAGGCCATTACCAAGAAATATTTTGATTAACGATTCAGAAGTATTTTGTTGGTTAGTTCTTCACTGCGAGCCAAGCACCATGCCGGTTGCCAGTGACATCATCTTCCAGCGTTAGTTCATAAAGGATAGAATTAATGCAAACTCTGCCTGTCAGAGTGTCAACGGGAGGAAAGTCTTCAGAAAGGGTAGGCTGGGAAAGTGCTGTTGTGTTAGCTTACCCTGTACTGCTTTGTCCTGAGGGCATGGAATTAGTGTGTTAAGGAAGCAGTTGAGATGGATAGAAATGGTACCTGTGTTGCATTTCTCAGTAACTTTCTCACAGTGGCAGAACCAAACAGGGTGTTAACTTGAGACCTTGTAGCAATACTATGACCAGAGTATTTTCGAGCTGCAGAACGGCAGGTGAAAAGTGGTGTAGCAGAAAGGGGCAGCTGAGTTCCTATCCAGGTGCATTCCTGAAGCTATAATGAATAAGACCATATTAATATCTAATACACGGTAGATTTTTTTAGCATTAAACTACCATTCAATAGGAGCTCTTAGTGATACCTCTTGCTACTCTTAAAATTTTTTTGGTCGTCCTTCTAATGGAGATTTTTAAAGTTGACTATATATTTGATTGTACTTAAGAACTTTCTACATCACTGAGCACTGAGATATTTCTTTGGTTCTGTTGAATTTTGTTGGTTTATTTGTGTGTGAATGAAGCTGCTAATGTTGTGCACAGGAGATGTAAGCAGGCTTTTCAGTGCTTTGCTCTGCAGTTGCCTAAAACTAATACCAAAAACTGTAGCTCAGTCTACAGTGTAACTTCAGCACCTCACTTTCAGCTGACGTGTAGCTCAAGTTTGATTTGACTTGTGTGATATTTCCAGCTAGCAAGCCTGGATGCTCCACAGACATGCTCAGGACATTTACAGCCTGCTACACAGTAGCAGTGTTTTACAGTTAAGTCATACTAATCCTCCACAAAATGGAATTACTGTAATTTGGGAAGGTTTGGGTTTGGGGTTTTTTTTCCTTTTTTTTTCTTTCCAAGTTCTCTGTGTCTAAATAGTGGAATCAGGTCTTGATTAGCCTGCTTTGCACAGGGGCCATGGGAGCCTAAAGATACTGCTATCAGCAGGGACAGTGACGTGGCCTTTTCTGGTCTCAGCCACCCGTGTCCACCCAGTCCTTGTGCCTGGGATTAGGGATGTATCCTCTGCTTGCTCTAAGAGACAGCTGAGGAACTGGGCAGGCAACCTGGCCAAAGCAGACACTCTCCTACCTGAACTTCCCTATAATACAACTAATTTTTCAAAATACTTCAATTTTTAACAAATAGACAGATTTTCAAAGGAGAAAACATTGTTAGAATTTTTCGGACCAGCGGTGGTTCACGAGCCACTTACTTGAATGTCAGTATAAATGCAACTGTAGCCTTCATAAAGCTGCTTACAGTCTGACTGTGTTTGTTGGGGTTTTTTTCAGGATCCTTTCTTGAATGTCCTGGCTGCCAGTAGAATTGGAGGCAGGAGGAGACTAATGACCAAACCGTGACAGCCCTGGATTCCCCTGCTTCTGGCTGCTCTGAGTAACCACTGGGCTCCTGTGGAGATGAATGGAGAACAGCAGTATGATGCAGGTAATAGTCTGGCTGAGCTCCCTGGCTAACGACTCTCAAAAAAACTTGGCAAGTGAGTTGAAATAAAGATGAGCACAGTGAATCTTTCACAGTGCATGTGTCTGATGCTGTGTACTGTGTACAGGTAGAAACTCAAATCTCAGTAACTGTGGGTTAGATTCTGGCTTATGTTTTTTATTGGTCTATTTCAAAGCAGAGTCTATCACTGCTTTAAAGGGGAATGAAATCGCACCCACCTTAGTAATTGAGTTTTTTCATCTTCAAGGTACCACTGTAGAGATGGGCTTGTGAAAAGCTCAGTGGCTTTAAAACTACTCTTTTAAGGCATTTGTCTGTTAAAGTGGTTAATGTTATCTTGTTCTGTCCTTGTGTTCATCTTGTTCTTAATATTTTGACAAGGTTGTGCTGCTGGTTTAAAAAGTCAGGTAACTGAAGCTGTTTGCTGCCCTTGTAATCTGTCTTGTTTCTGTGATGCGCCTGAGCATGCCTGCTTTGATAGGCTTGGGATATCAACTACTAACCTGCTGCAGAGTGGTATATTATGATAAACTAGCTCAGGTTTTGGTTCACCTTGAAATGCCAGGTTGGGAAGAGTGTTGCTCTGGGATGGCTGGGGATAATAATGGCTTTCTGAAGCAGTTATGGGATTGTGCACTCTTAAGGAAGTAGGGCCCATCCATTTTTCTGACTTGCCTGCCATGGTTTGTTTCTTTAACTTGAGGAGGTCACTGCCTATAGTGTTGGTACAGTTGATAAAATGTAATTTTTCATTTATAGCTATCAGTGTAAACAACTGGATTAGAACTGAGTTTGAGTATTACTTCCCTTTGGTACTTGTCCAACAAGCGACTCCTTTCATAGGATAATTCACTAGTTTTTGTACTTTTACTTTATGGAAGTCTAATTTCTGTCAGTGTTACTGAAGCAATGTTAAATGTTATTTTAATCTACAGTGCTTTTAGCAAAATGCTGTCATCTGCTTTATGATGCTGAAATATGTTTTTTTGATTATTAATTATTGCAAATCAGTCAAGTTGTTGTCAACATTAGATCTTTAAATAAGCAAGAAAGAGCTGCATGCACATGCATGCAGAATGACTCCAGACACTTGCAAACGCTGTTTCCTCTGCTAGTGGAACGACTTGTGTCTCATAATGTAAGAAAGAGAAAAGGCTTTCAGCAGCTGAGAACAGCAAGAAGGTGTATACGTGGTCAGCAGTAGGGTGTTCACAAGCTAATAGCACATCCGTCTGTACTAAAACCTTTGTTCATGTTTTTCCATCTTCCTCAAAAAGTATCAGAGGTCACACAGTCCTTTCTATGTGCTTTTGAAATAGCTAGGAAGGGTTTGATACTGTCTTGAAATTACTCAACAGCTATTTTCCTGAGCATCCCTTTTGTGCCTGGTTTGAGTACAGGTAGCTGTGAAAGGAAATAGTAACTGAAGAGAGTTTTACTTGCGAGTTCAGAGGTGGTTCCCAGCAAACGCTTCCCGTGTAAGCATGAGCACATTGCTGTTATTGTGCCCTCTGATACTGTTCATGAAGTGCTTTGAGTTAGACCAGTTCCAACCACTACTGGAACATTCTCTTCATGTTCTTTGACTGATGGAATTTTTTCCACTTGATGATTTTTAGCAGTTTTTGGAGATTCCCCTTTGTCTTTTTGGTTTTATATACCAGCTTTCTGCCTTCAAAAACCCAGACAGTTATCAGGGTTGTTGGTTGTGATGATCTCCTGCATTACAAGGGGAAAAGACAACTTTTATTCTTGTCACAGTCTTTCTCAGCTGCTGAAATCCCAACCTGTCTTTATTTATTCATGGCCTTGCAGCTGGTATAGATGGAAAAGATTCACTGTTATTAAAATCAGATTGAAACGTATCTAAGTTTCGGGGTGACAAACCTTTAGGTTAGCCTTAAATGTCTTGCAGACTTCAATGTGATGTTCTTAAATGTCCAATATGACAGTCTTCAACTAAACCACATTAAAGATGCATGATAATTGTTTGCAGTGAGAATTTAACTTGAATTCAAAGATCAAAACAGTCTGGTATTGACTGTTTCCATTCCAGGTATTTTTAAGGGCCAATGTCCCTAATATTTCCCTATCTTCTTGTATCCAAATGGTACAATTCAGTGTTACTTCTTTTCCTATGTGTATCAGGGAGCAGCAGGACAATGAAAGGTAAAAATCAGAAAGGAAGAGTTAGTGTTCACAATAACGTTAGTAGACATGGTCATAAATGGGAAGCGATAATACCTACTTAGGAAACTTCTGTTACTCTTACATAGGATTTTCTCACCTCCAGAGTGAATAAGTGTTTTCCGCAGAAGCTCTGTAGGATACTTCTCAAATATTACTGCAGAAGATCTTAGCTTGATTTGAAAGCTTCACTGACAAGAACTAGTTGTGTGGTGAGGCCACAGAGATGAGAATCACATCTGGTTCCTTTCCCTGCCTTTGCCAAAATTGTGCTTTGCCACTGAGCTAATGAGTGGCTCTATTATTCCGTGCAGCATTGGAGCATTGGAATAATACATTGTTCTTTAAGACTAAATGTGGTTTAGTGAGTTGTCATCTGTAATATTAATTCACAAATTTTCTTACAGAAGTGAGTATTTCTGGTGTAAATACCTGAGGTTTTATTAAGTAGTTTGAATTCAGACTGATCAGGATGTTAAAGAGAGACACAGGGGCCCTCAGGAATCTAGCTTCATTAAACTGGTCCTCTACATATCCCAGTATTTGTTAACCCATGAAGATGGTGCTGTGCAATAGGGTCTTGCAAAAAATACCAACAGACTAGATCAAAGGCTTGATTTAAACAGGCCCTGCTCTGCTGCAACTGTCCTGCCAATAAAACAAGAAAAGTGATTGGATTCTATCTCTCAAAAATGTGCAGCTAGCATGAGCTTCACCAGAGAGGTGGTGCTTTGCCACACTTGTGGACTGTTTCTGCAATTCAGATGTTGATGATGAAAAACAGATAATTGATTTCTGGGATTTTTCATGGTTTAGGTAGTCCCAATCTCATGCCACAGTTAAAAAAATAATTTATTGCTCTCACTGTGAAACCTCATACAGCATTTTTGCTTGGAGCTTTATTCAATGAGCTTTTCATGTTCCGCATTGATTCAGTAAGTGCTGCGCTAAATAACCTGGAATGCTGTGGCAAAGCCCTGGATGGGAAGCAGTAAATAGGTTTGTTAAATTCTCCAGCTAAGGACAACCTTCAGCTCTGTCAGCCTCCTAAAGGATGGAAAGCACCTGAACTCCCCAGCTCTGCATGCTTAGTACAGAGGTTAATCACCTAGTCTCATTTAGTTGTAATACCTTAGTAAAGTGTAAGTGCAAGCCGAGTTAAACTCATGAATGAAAGGAACAGCCAAAGTCCCGGATCCATTTTTAAGTCAGTTTTTAGAAGACTCCCTCTGACTCAGCAGCATTCCCTAAAATAAAGCAGGAATAGCATTAAATTTGCAGTGAGTGTTGGACAGGAATTTGTTGGGTTTTTTATTTTATTTTCTCTGTGAAAAATTAATAGCAAGAGGAGCTTGTGAGTGTGCTGGTGAGATTTAGGCACTGTACATTACAAAGTGATCTGAGCCCTTCTCAGTGCAGCACAGGCCTGGAAGGAAACTGCTCTTTTAGATATTAAAACAGGATGCAGAGACCATGGATTAGTGAAGTGACAAAGGACCTGTGGTAACTGATCCAGTTCGGAACTGGTTTTAACTGTAGTTAGAGGCAAAAGGCTAGGTAGAGCAGCATGCAAACTGACTTTTCTCAGGAGCTCCTTGTAGCAATTAAGCGGCAACATAAGTTACTAATTGACCCTTTCAGTGTGTTAAGTGACCTGTGCCTCATTTAAGGAGCTTAACTGCCCCTTAGACAGTTATCTGATGATAACATGTTATTGAAGACTTGGTGCAGTAAAGAGCACGACTGGAAAGCCTCAAGATCCGTGTAGTATTCCCAGATTGAGCTACTTCGCTTTCAAAGTTGTTAAAAAGCACAGAGCAGTCACGTTGCTTTATGTTTCTCTGCAAACAGGAATGCATTAGGCACTGCAAGCAGTGCTTTTTACATACAAAGTGCTTTTTGGAGTTGGATTAAAATGGGGTTGTTGCTGCAGTTGAACAGCTGGGTGCTTCTCAGTGGGCAAGGGTGAGCTGGCTTTCTCTGTTTTGGTAGGAGAAGAAATCAGATGAAGTCCAGTCTTTTGACTGACCATAGATGTTGCGTTCTAGCTGATGTTTCTTCCTGCTTTGGTTCTGCAGCTGTGAACTCTATGCATTTTTATGGTTATATTAAAGTAAAAAGCTGGTTTATTGAGTTAAGATATCTTTATCTGTTTTATCTACATTTTACAATAAAATTATATTTTTCTTAGAATGACTTGCAGCCAAAGCTTTGATCAGCTCTACTCTAATTTTCAAACAGCTGTGGTCTGTGCCTTAACCTATTTATTCACTCAACATTTTAAAAAATACAATTACTTGCTTCAGTCCTTCTCCAGGTTATTTCTTCAGTAAGTTAAATATTGTCCCCTAAAAGTGATGGTGATATTCAAGCTCTTGAGTTTTTTGAGCTCTGAGGCTTGTGAAAGGCCAATATAATGAACTGTGGTTGTTTAAAAATAGCAAAATGAAATTGAGTTTGGGAGAGATAAGAGCTGTCTCTAAAACAGATACTGTCATCAGCAAGCAAATGCTAACTGAATATACATTGCTAAATTTGGAATGATAATTCCTGGAATTACAATGGGAAGTTGAAGATGAAGTTAACAATCAGTTTGAAGAGAAAATGAACCTACTTCACACTCAAGACTTATAGGTTTTTCAGAGGATTTAAAGTAGCTCAGACTTCTGGACAAATATTTGTCTCTCTCTATCCCAGCCTATGGACTGCAGTGGAGCATACTTAGCAGGTTGTCAGCATGTTCACGGGGCTGATAAGGGCATGTAATAGTATTTCATTCATTTTTTTGGACAGAAAATATTTCCTACTCAAACTACTACTCCTTGAAAGAAAGTTCCCACCCGTCCTGAGAAATGCAGAGCATGTAGGAAACCTCTGCTGAGCATGTAACTGCTGAGCTCTTCCAGTGCTGGTGATATACAGAGATTTCTGTCTTCAAATATAAACACAGTATCAGGTTTCCTGGTACTGAGAGATGGAAATATCTCATGTTCATTCATAAAAACAACTACAGTGCAGATGTTAGAATCAGTCTAAAAGTGAGAATAAAAAGCTTTATTTGTATTCCTTATCTCTAATATCTCTTTTGCTGCTTTACCTGAAGTTCTAGTTTATGTGCTGAGATGTAAAATGCTGCTTACATGAGGTGGGACCCTCACTCATCATCCCAGTGGTGCTTGCAGGGAAAAAATAATGTGGCTGTGTGATGAACTAAATAGAGGACCTGAAATCCAACCTGTGTTGGTTGTGGTGTCTTTTCAGCAGAGTGGGTTATGTGTTGGAGAAAACAGGAATAGGAGGGAAGCAGGGAATTGAGCCAAGAACTGAAGCAGAGACTGGGGCTGGCAGACAGGCTTGACAACAATAATAGAAAATCTGACTAATTGGTCATGTGGCTCACTACAGCTGATTGCTTCTCTAATAGCCTGAGTGAGTTTTGAACTGTGGCTTAAGTGGTTTTACTTAATTTTTGCTTTATATACATCTAGAAATGAGGTTTACTTAGGCTAAAGAAGCAGTTGCAATTTATAAGCTCTTTTTGAAGTAACTGGTTTGGGTATTCTTGATTTCAGTTTTGCCTTGATCTGTTTTCTTTAGAACCACCCTGAATCCTTCTCTGTGTTTTATAACATCTGAATAAATACTGTCTAACTTTTAAAAGTGATGAGTCCTATTTCCATTTTTTTTTAGTCTTTTTTTCAAACCTCTTACTATCTGTATTGCTGTTTCCTGGTTGTTTTTTAATGTAATACTCTGATGGTTCAGAATGCACTGTTTTTTGAGTCTCTTGTCTTTGTTGATACAATTACAGAACTCCTCTGCCTGTGTTCTCCTCTCCTCAGGATATCACTATATTTCAGACCAAATCAAACATAAAGGACTTTTCACATACAAAGATAGATTAAGAAGTGTTGTCTGTGTCTTGAAATGCATAATTGAAGTTCATCATGCACTTGTTTGTTCAGTCATTTGGAATTGAAGTGGCTTTTGCTGTAGCTCCTCATGGCCTAAAACGTAAGCCAACAGGTTGCTAAATAGAACATGTTTGGCTTCTCTTTCAGATGCTGGTTCCAGTGTGGAAGAAATGGAATTCAATTGGGATGAGTATCTAGAAGACACAGGAACAATTGCAGCTCCCCATGGATCTTTTAAACATGTGAGTAAGGGACTGTGTGTTTGCTTCCCATCTTTACATTGTTTTTTTGATACCCTGAATGTTTAATATTTCTTTGAATACGTTGATGATCTCAGATCTATGTAAGACTAACTAGAATCATGTTTCTCAGAATAAAGAGAAATGAGGAATTTCACATTTTTCTTATTGTTTTTTGTCTTCCTCTCTGTATATAACACAGGGTAATCCTATCCCCACATGCTGAAAGCTAAGGGACTTCTATTATTTTCTGCACCAGAAGATAAGCTTGATTTTTCTTGTAAAGCCCAAGCTGGCAAGTCTATTTTTCCTTTGCTAGTGGACAACCTGCTATGGGGGAGCTAGCTTCAAAAAGTTGGTGGCATAGTTCTTAAACAGCATAACTCAAATGTGCTGTTAAAAAAGGTCTTAATGGTGGCTCTCAAGAAAGCCAAGGAGAAAATAATAACGCTACCAAACACTTGACTGTAGTACTAAGGATAATTAACAATCACAGGCTTAATGGATAGTGTAAAGTGTTGATAAGCCCTTGTCTTTGCTTTTGGATATCTTTAATGAAATGTTTGTCAGTAAAATCTTGGAGTGCATTCTCCCATTGGAGGAGATCTGAATGTGAGTCTGGCTTCTTCTACTGGGTCATCAGTGAAGGTGAGCTGTATGGAGCTTGTTTCCAAACCTCTTGGATTTCTTCCAAGAATTGAAACACCTTCCAGGCTGCCAGCTTGTATCCTTATCTCACTGTTTCTTACATTTACTATCTAACAGTCTTTCAAAGACAGGCTGTGGCTGTTTACTGTGGCAGGGAGGGTAGTGACTTGTGTGTAGCACATTGCTTGGAAAGCACTCTGTTGTGCTCAGGCGTTTAGATCCGGTGTCACCACTTACTGTACGGGAGACTTAAATCAGCAAGACAACAGCGATCTGTTCACAGAAGGATCACAAAGCATTTTGAGTCCAAAAGTAACCTGGAGAAGTGCAAAACATTAAAGAATTTATTAAAATATTACAATTGTGTTAGTAGTAAATATGCACAGTGAATGTGGACGTTGCAGGTCTTCCATACACTGGATGGTAATTATAAGCTTTTGTTCAGAATAAACATCCAGGTGTCTCATTTCTGATGGGGAGAGAGGCCTGTGCTTGCTTGGTTTTTCCTTGGTGTGATAAGGCTCTAGCAAGAGAAAGTTTACTCAGAGTGTTGGTGTCCATGCAGCTCACACTGAGAGAGCAGTTTGGAATTGGAGAGGGGGCATTTTGCAGTGGTGTGAGGAGCAGTCTCTCTGCTCCTCTGGTGTGGTTTTCCTTAAATGATCTCTGCTGAAGAAGCTTGCTATCATAGCCACACGTTAGACAAACTAACCATAATGTCAGCTTTTACAGTGCTGGCCAGCAGAGTTAACATTGCAGCTATGCAATGTTATTATTCCCTGCTTGTGTAGAAACCAGTGCAGTTTTGCTGGTGCAAGTAATACTGTCATGGAGAGCTCTTTAGTGAGCAGGTGTGTGCACAGCCTGGCTGTGTCCCCAGTCCCTCCCTGCTGCATTGGGTGCTCACCTGGGGCTGTGCCTGGGGAGCCTGGCTGGCCACGCTCTGCACCCCACACCTCTGGGCAGCTAGAAAGGGGACTTGGGGTGCCTGGAGTGTGGTGCAGGGGTCATGCGTGAGCATGAGAATAGGTGGCCGCATGTTCAGGAGGGGGATCATCAGGTGTTTGCCAGCAGAGTTCTCTCAGAATTTGTTTGGAGGCCAATTTTTATGTTCTCTGTAATAAGCTTGGCATAAAATTTTGGAAATTTAATGCTGACAGCGAATCGACAAGCAGAGAGAGGAGCATATTTACAGCAGCGTCACACCACCTAGCTCTTGCTGTTAATAGAAAGTCGATAGGCAAGGTTGTGTACTCAGTGTTTCTGCTGTCCCTTGGAAGGTAATGGTTTGGAAAAGGCAGAGGAGAACCTCAGTGCCTCCCAGTGGACAGTGCCAGACTATCTGTGTGACAAAGCCCTAAAAAAAATGTTGGTGTGATTCCAGGCTATATCAGGTGAGAGATTTTTCAGTGGAGAGCATACAGGCACTGATGTCTCTCTGACAGTGTCTCACTGATACAGTGCTAGTGACTGGTGGTCCCTTCAGCTGGAATCTGTGTGGTGCCAGTTGCTTGACTTGAAGAATGACTTATTTTTATAATCTACCATCAGGAAAGCTAAGAGGGGATAGTTTTGCACTCTCAAAAAGACAGAGGGGGAAAAACCAAAGCTGAAGAATAATACTGGCAAAAGAGCAAGTGGGCATGTATAAATAACTAAATTAAGTAATATAAATACAGTTTAGATGGAAACCTAAGATCTTTTTTTGGTTCTTTTTAAATATTGCTGCATTGAGACTATGATCAGCCTACCAGTATGAGAAGTGGGTGAGAAATACCTAACGCTTAGGAGACCTAACGTTTAGGAGACTACGTAATCAGGTTAAGAAAATATAATCCATGATTACACAGCCTGCATTAACAAAGAACTGGATTTGTCGATGGGAGGAAGGACTTTCTTATTTTTGTGGGCTTATACTAATTCTGAAAGTTTTGTTCTTACTATGAGCAAGATGCATTAGGAAATTAAGCTACTTCCTTAAATTGTGTTCTGTGTTTAATTTGTTTTCATTTTTAAAAACCAGCAGTATTGAAATCAAAGTGACTGTTTTGCCTGCAATCTAGCAGGAAAAAGGTTTACAAAATCCTTGAGTTGCACTGGGTACCAGTGCTGTGATCCTACCCTAATAGACTTTCTCTAGAACTGTTGAATGTTCTTTCTTCATTCCTTTCTGGAACTTATAAATGTATGTAAACTTCTAGTAAAATTAGTGTTCAGCATCACCTTAACACATGTATTTGCTGGGTGTTCTTGTATGCTCTTAACACTTTATGTTCATTCTTCATCATTATCTGCTTCTGAGCTGAATGGGATCTCCAGGTCTAGCCTGTGACATAACACAAAAGGATGGATAGTATTCCAAGGGAAGGAGGGATTTGGGCTCAGAGCTGCCTAAGCACAGCACCTGACCATCTCAGCTCGCTGTGTGTGCAGCAGGAGGCTGCCGGCTCAGACCTGCTGCTTCAAGGAAAATAATTCTCGGTGCTGTGGGCAGCACCGCACCTCCTGCTAGCTACCCTGCTCAGGAAGCCAGCTTAAAGAAACCAAGCTTGGTGCTTCAAGCTGCTTAGCGCTCTCGTCTTGCCCAGCCGCCAGGAGAGGGTGCTAACTTCTTGGTGTCTGCTCTATCCACCGGGGAACAGAAGTGACAGGGTTTGAAAAACGCACCTGACTTCAGGGAAAGCTCTTCTGTTGCTCGTGGTTTCATTGCATGCAGCTCTCTCCACCAGGAGACTTTGCTGAAAGTTTGGACATAGAGAGCTGCACAGATTTCCCAATTTCTCAGACTTTGTGTCAAGCTCCTGGCTTTTCTTTCAGGAATCAGAATGTGAAGTCTTTAGTAATATCTCTTCAGCAAAGCAATGATCTTTTTGAAGAGATGAGCTCTGTAATATCAGTTCAAAATGTCTGCAGGTATCGGGTCCTGCTGATTTTGTTCTAAAAAAGGATTTTCTCTCAGGGAAAGGTATTAACCTAAAGGATGCGAGCAGTTAACAGAGGCATATGCTTTACTTTCTGAAGTGGTTCTCTTAGTTTTATTTTTAGCAAACCAATATGTGCTGGCTGATGAGACTGTAAGAGCTGTGGCAGTTACTGAACCATCAGCACGGAACTGGTAAAAAACAACCCAGAAAATGTCTACTGCATCTGCATCATACTGGAAGTCTTTCTTGCAGCTGATTCAAAGAGGAAATGGAAGTTAGGACCACTTAAGAAAGAAAACAGCAGTTATATTTAGCTGGGAACAGGAGATCCACATGTTAGTTTTAATTAAGACCAAGGCCACAGAATTGAGCATAATTCAGTCATATTCTGTAGTGAGATCAGAACAGGGCTTCTCTGCTCTTTCAGGAGTGTGTGAGCTGGGAGGTATTAGGAATATGAGAAACTTAATGTTTTGCTTTCTCTTTTTAAGTTCACATTTCAGTATGTGATTAGTGTGCAGATTCCTCACCACCACACAGAGTACTTGCTGCTAAAGGACACGTACTGTTTATGTTCTATGCAATTTAGGCAACAGTGCTGCCTACAGAATTATTTAGGTTGTTGGAGAGAGACATGAAAAACCCTTATTCTGCAACTTGAGCAGATTCATGCCTTCTTAAATTTGCATGGTGGAAGAGGCAGTGGTAGTGTTATCTAAAGCACATGCATTTACTTTAAACAGGCTTTTTGTCCAAAGAACTTGAAATAAACAGTTTAACACAAAAAGTCAAAGTTGCATTGCTGAGTTTGACTTTTAGTTTTGCTTGAGAGTCCAGCTGTGAGTTGGAAAGCCCTTTAGTGGTGGGTGAGGTGTTTGTCCAGGGCAGTAAGAAGAGTTGCAAGATACTCTTTTAAAGTTGTTTCTTTGAAAAGACTGGATGGCATTTGACTTTAGTTCTTTTGCTGATGAACATGTATAAATTGTTCCCCCCATTGTTCCATGAAGTTTCTGGGAGGTGCTCAAATGTAATGGTCTTCTTCCTCTTCAGGTAGATACAAGTTTGCAGAATGGTTTTGCCCCTGGTATGAAGCTGGAAGTAGCTGTCAAGTCTGACCAAAACACGTACTGGGTAGCCACCATCATTACAACCTGTGGGCAGCTGCTCCTGTTGCGCTACGATGGTTACGGGGAAGACCGCAAGGCTGACTTTTGGTGTGATATCATGACAGCTGATTTACACCCCATTGGCTGGTGTGAGCAGAACGAGAAGGTTCTCAAAGTGCCTGAAGGTATTAGCTCCATGTGCAGAAGTGGGGCGTGCATACAAAAACCATGCTTTTGTCCTTTGTAAGCCTGGCAGCTAGTCTTCATAACTGCTGTTAAGCTCAGATGGTATTGCTGTGATGACAGGTTGAGATTGTCTGCCATGTTTTTCTGAAATCCTGTGACTTACAGTAGAGGGTTGCTCTTTCACCATAGAGCATTTAGCTTAGTTTCAGATTTGGTTTTATTTTTATAGAGGCTTCTGGTTATGTTAATTATCACCCACCAAATTCTGCTGCTTTGTGATTTCCTTTGAGTATTTGTTGTTGTTTTGTTCCTTCTTTTAAGGTGTTACTGGTGAGTGTGTGGCAGATACGTGTGAACTAGGCAGTGTGAGAATATGGTAATGTCTTGTTGTCTGAGTGATCTTTAACTGGCAAGAAAGAATCACATTCTGTCTTCACTTTTCATTTAGGTATCAAGGAGAAGATACCTGACCAGGAGGAATTCCTTCAGCGGGTGCTGAAAGGAGCATGCAGTGCTCCTGCCAACCTGCTGGAGGGGGTAAGTGCTCCAGTGTGCTGCATTAGTTTTGCATTAGTTTTCACCTTTGTCATTAAGGTAACCTTTATTTAGATTGTCAGTCCAATTCCTTTTTTAACTTTAGGGAGCATTATAGTACACTGCTCACCTTAAAGTTCCACTCTCTATTGTTTCCTATTTACAGTATTTAATTTTGTTAGTGTTGGCCTGGAACATATCAATCCTGCAGGTTTGGGCTGTTCATTAATGCTATCAGAAGACCTTTTTCAAACTCCCTTAGGTTTCAGTCTTCTCTTTGGCTCCTCCTTCATACAGCACTAAGGAAATAGTACTTTATTTATCTTGTCCCCTTTCCTCAGTTGGCTTCTTTCACTAAAGTTATGGGGTTTTTTTACTAATTGGCAGGTTGTTGTTTCATTTAAATCCTGCTTCTTTGCTCATGAAGAACCAAGTTTTTATTCCCCTCCTCTGCACTTAATACTTAAATCCCATATCAGTGTCTGGTGGTAAAGTACAGAACGTAATTTTTTTGAAAAATGCCATTGGCATCTTTCTCACAACTAACATTTTTCTTTTTATCTTTTCTGTCTAGTCATCTTTGCATGCTAGATGACTCAATTTTAGAAAGAGATTTTTCATGTTTCCTTCAGACCTTCAATATATAAGTGATGATGCTTCTGAAAATTATGAGGAACTTAAGTGAAATGTGTGACTGTATCTACAGGCAGTGCAGAAGCTCTGCTGCAAGCACCAGTGATTCTAAACATTATCATTTCTGTTGTCTTTGTGTTGTGTTAGTAAGGGACATGTATTCGTACTTTATTTATGCAAATGGAGTGCGTACAAAGAAGGGGAAGTATGGGATTATTTTGTTCTGTTGTACAGAATAATTTGTACTCTTTTTCTAGCTTCACAGAGGGAAAAATCCATTGGATCTGATTGCACCAGGCTCCCGACTAGAATTGCAAAACACCCGGGATTCCCTGGAAGCCTGGATAGTCAATGTGGTAGACAACATTGGCGGGAGACTTAAGCTGCGATTTGAAGGGCTGGAGGATTCTGACAAGTTCGACCAATGGATATTCTACTTGGACCCTTTCCTTCATCAAGTGGGGTGGGCAGCTCAACATGGATATAGCCTGCAACCACCTTTAGGTACTTCAAAACATTTATCTTTTATATGGTGATAAGAGGCTAGAGAAAACTGCTGCTGCTTTGGTGCTCTGAATCTGCCTTCTGGGTGCATGCGGTTGGCATGTGATCTGGCAAATACTGTATCTAAGGAAATATAAGTGAAACCACCAGTATCTAGTCCTTCAGGACTTTTTACCCACTTATTCAAAAGCTGCTAAATGCTTTTGGCTGTCAAAACTTTCTACCTGTTTGTGGAAAGGGAAGAACTGAGGCAGAGATTGCCTTCATGGCTATTTTTGGTAGGTATCCTGGGCTGAGGGGAAGTCATCTGTTAAAGTACTGCTCACAGCAGGCTTTTGCAGCTGACTCCAGGTCCCCTGGGCTAATAAAGGTGTTGTCTAAAGAGGTATTATGTAGATACGAAAAAGTCCTTAAAAATGTGTGCCCAGGGAATGAGTGTGTGGAAGCAAGGGCAGAGAAGGGGACAAATTACCATGTATTCCAGGCATATGCATGTCAGTGGGTCACTGAGGAAGTGGAGTGTAAAATGACTGAAGCAAAAAGGGGTTGGGGTTTCTTAGGAGCTGAGCAATGATGTAATGTTTCCTGATGAGGAGAAACTTTGGAATAACACTGGAAAACGTTGAACATTTACCTTAAATTCTTTCTGCAAAGGCAGGTGTACATCCAGGGTTCTGGCACACTGTGCTTTTAGTTGGGGAAGTTCAGGTTGTTTAGAGCAGTTGTTTTTGTTGTGGGTTTTCTAAAACATTTTCCCCTTATGGCAAGAAGAAATCATGCTGAGGAAAACAAAACAACTTCCATGGAAGTGACTGAGCATACTGTCTTTGCTGGCACTGGAGCATTCTCTGCTGAAATCAGGATTGTAAACAGGCAGATGTCAAACCACTGACAGAAATGAGATGGGTGGATTCTGCAGCATTATTTACATGAAAAATGGTTTTTAAAAATACTAGTTAGCTACTAGACTTGCTTCCTTACCCATGTAAGAGCCTTTGATATGCTCACAGACTTGACTGGAGTTTTCCTCAGTGTTGATGTGACCTCCATTTTGTCAGAACCAGACCGGGCAGAGTATGGTTGATACTGCTGCTGGAATTCAGTCCCTTTTTGTAACACATCCAAATGTCTCAGAAAACTGTACGTTTTTAAGAAGGAAGGTATCTGCACAGATTCTGAACAGATGGGAGTTTAACACTTGGAGGAGCAGAAATCAACTTTCCTGAGGGAAAAGAAGAAAGAAGATTACTTCATTTGCTCTTTTCCTTTCTTTTTAATTAAGCCATTAGGTCCTTGAAGAGTGAAGCAGATTGGCAAGAGATCCTGAAGAAGGTGAAAGAGGAGGAAGAGGAGTCATCAGTTCCTACAGATCTTTTTAAGGTAAAGACACAAAATGCGTAGTTTAATGCTGTGGATGATATCACAAAAATACTATGTTCCTTAGAAATTATTTAGATAAGTCAGTTACTGTTACTGGAACTTCCTAGGCTGTTTTGTTGGTTTAATTTTTTTTGTCTCTCTGTCTTAAAAAAATCATACTGGTACAATTCTTGTTAAGTTAGACAACACACCCATCACAGATATGTTGTCATACTGGGAAAAGTCCCTGGTTCTTATCCTTTATAATGGCATCTCTGGTTGTTCATGAGCTGGTCTTCTGCATCACTGACCTTCTAGAGGAGTGCAGGGTTACTACACTGAGTACATCGAGAAGTTCAACACATGTAACACCTAATCTGTAACTCTAATACTTCATTTTTAGGATAAGCCTGTGATTGGAGTGCATTCTTTTTCTGAAGGCATGAAGTTAGAGGCTGTGGATCCAATGGCTCCTTTTGTAATCTCTCCTGCTACAGTTCTTAAGGTACCAGGGTTCTTTAACTTGTCATATTAAGATTCAATTCAATTGCTGCTTCTTAAATGCTCAGGTAGTTTTCATTAATTGATTATCGTAAAATATTGAATGAGTTTTCAAATTATTTTGAAGTAATAGGGGACAGGTTGCCAAGGAAAAAAATACTGTTGATGGTGAAGATGTTGGATTTGAAAGTTGGGGAGGAGTTCATAAATATACAAGTTCAAAAGTCAAAATGCCATAATTGTCAAACCCAGATTTTTAAAATTAGATATAATCCTTTATAATCTGAGTGTCCAACTGAAGATAGATTTTGGGTGGTGATTTGTTTGGGTTGTTTGGTTTTTTTTGCAAAAGTTAATGTTGTTCCTGTGCACAAACTCTGATGTTTAAGTACCCTGGCTTTTAAACATGGGCCCATACATGGATTTAAAAGTTGAAATGAAAACTCCCCAACGTAATTGGGTTTTGACCAACTTCTGTTGTCCTGTTTTAGTAAACAGGTGAAAGGTTCTAAAGAGACCTGCTTTGATGTAATAAACCAAGATATTTGCTTATTACTAAAAAGGCAGAACCAGTTCCAAGCATTTACTTTTCTTGGTATTTTCATGTCCTGCTTGTAGTTACTTCAGCAGTATAGTTGTTTTACTTGTGACAGTCTATCCTAGACACAGTTCAGCTTTGTTGAAATAAGCAGTTTTGTTATTACAGAATGGTAATAGGACTGCAAGGTCTTAACTTCCCTGCATTTTTCAAAATAAAATTTCATAGAGCACTTGATCACCTTTTTAAGTGCTCATACATTTTATGTCTTTTATTATTGCTTATTTTTGTACGTTTCCAGATGATGCAGAGGAGTCTGCTGCTTTATGAATCCTTTAGATTCAATACTTTAAGGTTTCCATCATGTTGTGTTGCTGTTTAATGAAGTTACCAAAATGGGGAGGAGGGAGCAGTAGATCAGAGTCTGCTACTTACAAGATCACATGGTTCTCTTTTGGCTAACTACAGGTATTCAATGAAAAATATTTCATGATAGAAATTGATGACTTGAGGCCAGAGCGTACAACCAGCCAGTCTTATATTTGTCATGTCAACAGTGCCGGTATTTTCCCTGTGCAATGGAGCATGAAGAATGGCTTGCATCTCAGTCCCCCACCAGGTATGGTCGTGCAAACTTGTCATGCTTGCTCCTCTTTGAAGGAAGCAGATTTCCAATCCTCAGAGTGCTATATGTTTAGGACTACACTTTTGCAAAAGAATTACATGTAATAGCCCAAGCATAGAGCCACAAAGATCAAATTCTGAGAAACAGGAGCTTTGAGTTAGTGAAACCTGACACCATTTCAAGTTATCAGTGGGAATCAAGGTGAGGCAGTGCCCAAGGGCCTTCTGCAATGAAAAGAGAGTATCTCAAATACTTGGGAACAATGCTATGGGCTGACCTCAGATGGCTTAGGGAAGCCCTAGTCAGTTGACAGACCTGAGTGACCCAAACAGATTTCACTGATCTGTACTCCATGTCAGCTTGAAATGAGGCATATGTTCTCCTGCCATTTCACTAACTTCTTTGTTTTCTCTCTACCTAGGTTATCCTGGGCAGGACTTTGATTGGGCAGACTACCTCAAACAATGTGGTGCTGAGGCAGCTCCCCAGAGCTGCTTCCCTTTGGTAAGGTTCTCTTGCAGAAAAATCTCTCTGTTATATGAATGGTACTCTTGATTCTATGGAGAAGAACCTTCTGCATGTTTTTTACTTAAAAGTACCTGTGATAGCTGAGGAACTTTCTTAAGTGCAAATGTGTGTGAATAGTAGTAGATGAATGCCAGCTTCCTAGATAATTAAGTGGTGGACCAAATGCTTCAGTTGTGGTAAAGCAGATCGAAAAGAAATGAGTGTTTTATAAAATTGAGGTGTGTAAGAGTCCATTCATAAATCCGTTTTATAAAATTGAGGTGTGTAAGAGTCCATGGAATACTCATAAAACAGTATTGATCCTTGGCACTCAGGCAATTGTGGAAACAAAGCCTTTTAATAGACCTTGTTTTCATTTACTTAGTGCACTCTTTCAATCTTCCTTCCTTTCACATTGAAAAATTCATTCCATTATATTAATCAATACCAAGTAATCCTAAATTAGTACCAAATAATCGTTTTACATTAATGAGTGCCTGAAGTACTTGCTAGATTTTGGGCTTTTGTTGGTTCAGTGACAGTTGTGCTGTATCCCAGAGCAGAATACCTTGTCAAGCAGAAAAGGGTACTATTAACACCTGCCTTTCAATTCCATTTACAATACTTGGGCTTAGGGGAAGAAATTAAAATGAGTAATTACCATTTTTTGTTGAATGTTGCTGGCTATGAATTGTTGATGCCCCTGTTCTGTCTTGTAAGCTGTGGCATCTTTGAACAGGTCATTGAATTTATTATCCCTTTCCTGAGAAGAGTTGATCACTGTAGGCTAGTTACAGAATTCTTATTGTATTGATCCTGTCATTATTTTGCCAAGTGACTCTGGGAGGGAGATCCCTCTGTCTGGCCATTACTTCTTATCTGGATAGATAACCATTCTTATATTTTAGGAAATATTTTGTAGAAGTGGACTAAACTGGTAAATAAGTTAAAATCCTATTTATAAAAAAAAAAATAAAATTAGAAGAAAGCTTCCTTTGCTGTCTGCCATAAATCATTTGGATGAGGCAGGAATGTTATTTTTATACATGAAATAGATTTCCAAGCTAACATAACAGAATAGAGAGCCTGGTCAGACTATTTGTCAGACTTATCACTTAGGTAGCAAGCAGCAGAGAATTCCTGGTTGCTTAGAATGCACTCAATCCTTTCAGTGAGTCTCAGCATCCTTAGTTTTGAGTACAAACATGTCCTTTTCTAGGTCTCTCTGTAGAGCCGATTAAACTTTGATGCTTTGTCATTCATAATATACCTTATTTGTGTTCAATATGCTGATGATCTGAAATCTTCCCTGACTGCATGAGTATCTATGTTACTCAAACACTGAAGCTTTTATGTGTTGCTTCTGCTCATGGCTGGCTATTCATATCATACACTGGATATACAGCTGGTATTTTATTGAGGTAGTCTGTCTTTTTCCTAGTTAACTTCTGACCATGGATTTAAAGAGAATATGAAACTTGAGGCTGTGAACCCGGTTGATCCTGAAGAAGTTTGCATTGCTACAGTCACCAAGCTGAAAGATTCCTACCTCTGGCTTCAGCTGGAGGGTGAGTGATGTGGGAGAGGAGAGTAGCACTTGCACTGATATTTCTGTACCATCATCAAACCTGAAGAGTATCTGGAGCAAACTCGCCGCCTGCTGTATATGGGCAGCAAATCACTGTTTCCTCAGTGAAAACACAGCAGAACCCCATTTGCATTGTCTATTTCCCAGTTAACCATGAGTGGCTTATTTAAGCCAGGCAAAAGTGGCATTTGTGCATTGCAGTGTGTCAGTGCAAGGCCAGTGCACTGTGCAAAGTGCTGATCAGTGTCTTTTAGAAAGCAAGGGCCTTGTAAGGTTTTTACAGATGAGTGACTTGCATTATGAGCAGCTTTGACCAGACCTAGGAAGAAAACTGTTAGAGAGGTTCTTCATTAAGATAGAATAGACCTATGTCAGCCCTTCTCCATTATATTCCCATTTTTTGATTGGAAGTACATCAGCATGCACTTACTATGCACTGTGCATCTCTGCTAAACTGTGGATGGCAAATTCCCATCTCCAGCCTTTAGGAGGAAGGAAATGAGGTCAGGAGAGAATTTGGTAAATAAAAGGGGATGAATAAGCAATTGCTATTGTGTTCCAGATATGCCATAAGTAAAAGCAGCTTCACTGGCAATTTTATAGCAAGCATTAACCAAATGAGGGGGTTTATTTTTATGTTTTGTTTCAATTTTTGCTCTTCTGAACAGGCTCCAAGAAACCCATCCCTGATTGTATAGTGAGCGTGGAATCAATGAATATCTTTCCAGTGGGTTGGTGTGAGACAAATGGATATCAGCTCAGACCTCCTCGCAAAGCAATAGGTATCAGCTCTGTTCTGTTTGCAGTGGTTGGCTGGGTTGATAGAGATGGTGAGACCTTCAAGGGCAGGCTACTGCAGAAGTATTTATTTCAGGCATCACTGAATTTGGAAACACTCATGTACAAAGAATACATGCCTTGTGCAACTGTTCCCCTGGCTGTTAGGTCCAGTTGGAATCCATACAATGACTCCAAAACAGGCAGGGTTGGCTTGAGACCCCTGAATGCTGGACGAGCCCGGGGAAATGCTCCATGAGTCACACTGAAGAAATCTCATCTGTGTGCACACACCTGGGCTGTGCACGTACTGCTTTCTGAGCTGTCCTTGCCATAAGCCTGACCCTGACACCGACTTTAGACTTGCACTTGTGGAAGTAAAATTAATGCCCTAACAAAGTGGTGTGGAGTGTGTAGACATCTTGGCATTGAAATAAAGGGGACTCGCTTTCTAAATGGGCCAGATGGTTTTGATCCCTTAATGACAAAGTGTGGGATAGTAAATCTGACCTGTTTTAACTACACTAGTAAGCAGCATAAGATAGTGTCTTCTCTCAGCTAATTAGTGAGATTTCTTTATTAAAGTTTAATGGGACTTTAGGAGAAAGTAAAGAATTTCCTGAACGTTTATTAACTAAGTATTAAAATTGTAAAATTTGAATGAACTGTCATTTAATGCAAGTCAAATCAAGAGAAACTTAATTTGAGACATGTCTGCCCTCAAGGACAGAAAAGGAAGGGGAAGGGGACAACTAAATAGAGAAGAGATGCTTTAAAAAAAAATAATCCAATCCTTGTTGAGGACAAAGCCCAAAATTGCTGAAGAGGCACATATTGCATTACCTTTTTCAATATTACTGCTTGATTGTGAAAGCCAGAATTTGCAAGTGGACCTGTCACCTAGTTGACTTAGTTGCTACAGTGTTTTCCTCCATAGCAATTGGCTTAAATAATTTGTGTTTCTAAGCAGCTAATTTAATTACATTTCAACATTAAACAATGTTGAAGTTCCCTGTGCCGTTAAGGTGGTGTTAGGCTCATGAACCTAACCTTTGGCTAGGGGTCAGCACCTTCGAGTGCTGAAGAGGAAAGCATATAATTCCTTTTTGGCTGGTATTACAGGTAGTTTAGGGGCTATGATGAAAAAAAAGTTGCACAAAAGGTGAGATTTCCTAGCAGACTGGGAGTATGCATGCCTGATTTACTTAATTTTTAGTGAAAGTTGAAGTAAACCTTTTGGGTTACTTCAAATGACATGGGCCAGCACATGTCTAGTGCAGGTGAGTCAGCTATCTAACATTGCAGTGACTTTGATCATATATTCTCTTTGTCATGTAATGAGGAAATGAGGTTTTATATTTATACATTGTACTATCAGTTTAATTTGTTTGCCTCCCATGCTTTGCTGTTTATATTCTCTTATTCTTCCTTTCAGTAAACAAGCAGAAAAAAATTGCAGTTGTTCAACCAGAGAAACAGTAAGTAAAAGGATTTTTTTGCTTTTATTTTTTGTTGAGGTCTGTTTTTTTCTTTCTCTAGTTGGTAAACAGTGTTATCCTAGGGGAGTTTTAGCTTTACAGAAGTGCTATACAGAGGGTTGAGAGATTCTCCAATCCATTTATCTCCATGCTGGTAGTTCCTGTAGATGTTGAAAAAGACCTCTTGCACTGCTGTAGTAGGAGAGAGAAAGCCTGGAGTTTGTTTTTTAACAATGCTAGTGCAACTCAGCTGAATTATTGAATAGGTCAAGTCATTGAAGTTCTGGGTTTGAAATTCTTTCATTTTTAAAAGATTGTGTTATCCATGAGAACTGCAGTGCATTTAAGAAAAGCTACCCTGATCTTAATGCTGTTAGTAAGTTTGCACTTGAGCCTTTTTTTAAATGGTGATTCATAGGGGAAAAATTACTGGATTCTCTTTTGGTTGTATTACCTTCTCAAATACAGTTTCTATAATAAAAACACTTAGAAAATGTGACTGCCTTAACATGCAGCTGTGATTTTGCACAGGTGATCAGCAAATTTGTCTTTAGTGTGAATCATTTAGTAGATTAACTTGTAGTTGTTCCTTACCAGATAAAATGTGGCCCAGAATAGCCAAAAAGGAAAGTTCTACTAATATCTGTAGTTCATCTATTTACTCTGTGTCATGCCTATGAAACCCCTTCATGTGAGCCTGCTCAGAAGTGCTCAGTAGAGAGCCTGACAGTTGGCTTTGTTGACTCTTCCAGCTTTACAAACACCAGATTTGTCAGTAGTCCTGCCAGTGTTTTCATTGCTCCTAAAATACAGAGCAGACTGTTCTTCCATGTTTTGTAATTGGGATTCTAATCAGAGCACTTGAGCAGTTTTGGTTGTATTTTGTTTAAAACCTATCTTTTTCAAAATGCAGAATGTGAGACTGTACACTGCCTTGTGCCATGAGGTGTGAAACAAAGTTAAAAGGAAGCAGAAAATTTAAATTATTGTTGGTAGCTTTGTGTGATGTGTTCATCAGCGTGGCAGCCCTTGTACTTCAAGCAAGGAAGGGTTGCTGGTAGCTGTAGCAGTACAGTAGTGCTTTCCAAACTGAATTTGACAGGCCTTGCATGTTGTTATTGTGAAATGGGAGAGGTATAAAAAGCAGATTAATAGGACTGGTCATGGAGGGAAAGAAAAATTATTGGGCTTTAGTAACTGAGAGGTGACTGTCCCTTGTCCAAATCTTCTTTTAATTTCAGAATTTTGTCTTCAAGGACAGTTCATGATGGACTAAAGAACCAGGAGCTGAACTCTTCTGACTCAGGTATTGATCAGAGAGGGCAGGCTAACAAAAGACAAAATCCTCTTAACAGTTCAGCTGCCTCATTTTTCAGCTGCACTCTACACTTTTCTGTTAGGAGAGGGCAGAGGAGGGAAGGGTTTCATCTCTTGATGATTTGATGAACTTCAAAAAAGAAAGAAACAAACAAAAGTGAACAATTACTTGTGTCCTGCAATTGGTATGTGCATTAAACCTGCAAGTAAGATTTTTACACTAGAACATTCACCCACCCACAGCAGAAGATACACAGAGCCAAGTGCATCCTGTGACCTATGCAGATGATTTTTTATTTTCACCTGTTATGTTTAGTAACACTGGGAGAAACATAACAGGTGTGCTGCATTTGTGCTCTTGAGTTGTTAGAATCTAGCTTTGGGAAGCAGGTTTTTCTGGTTTTTATAACTTCATCATGATGATAAACAAAAGCAATTAAAACAGTAAACTGCTTTGTGTGCCAGATGGCGAAATCTAATAATTTTCTAAACTGTTGCAAGAATGAGTGTGATGAATAAGTACATCTGCTGGTGAAACAGTCATACAGATCTATCTGTTTGGCAACAAAAAGTCTCCTCTGCTGTTTTCTGTACAGTGAAATGCATGTCTGAAGCTGCACCAAATGCAAGCTTCAGAGAAATGATTTGTGCTTACTTGGCATTTAAATTGGCTTTTAATAGAATCATGATGTAAATTTGACTTCATTTTATTTATCTGCCAGTTATCAACTACTGAATATAATTAAGTGCTAGTGTTGCTCAATCAAGAAAAACTACAGTACTGCTAGGGTAAAACAATTTTCTATTTGTACGTAAGTATCTTGCAATACATATTGTACATAACTTTAATTTTAAGCAGCATTGAACTGTTTAATAGGTTTGGAAAACTTGATGTCACTTCATCAGTTGCATCTTTGCTGATGGAGAAAAAAGAGTCTAAAAATGCATAGCAATGCTATATTGCACTTTAGGATAAACAGTGGAGAATTACTGCGCCAGCTTCTCTGGTGCAAGAAGTCTGGGAGAGATAATTACCTGACTGGAAAATTTATCCATAATTGCTATGTAGGAAGTACTTTTGCTACCAGAGGGTTTGGTTTGTCATCTTCTTGCCTGTTCTCACTGGTGTAGTGCCATGAAACATCAGACTAGCCAGGAGAAAATGTTTCTTTTCTGATAAATGACTAACTTTATCTTCTGTAGTTTGACAATTTGCAAGCATGTGTGTGAAATACAAAAAATATTTTGGCAACATCTAATAACCAGTGCAATGACTGCATTGCAAACATGATGCTGGAACTACCCTAAATTAACGTCATTCAAGACTTTTCCCTCCCCTTTTTCACAGCAGGCAAAATACTGCACACTGCAAGAAGCCATTCCTTGCTGTGGAGGTTGTGGCCTGTGATTTAAATCTTTGCTTTCTCATTTCTCAGTGGTGATTAATGGAAAGTACTGCTGCCCAAAGATCTACTTCAACCACCGGTGCTTCTCAGGGCCTTACCTTAACAAAGGCAGGATCGCGGAGCTCCCTCAGTCTGTGGGACCTGGGAACTGCGTTCTGGTTCTGAAGGAGGTGAGCTGGTAACACAGTGACCTTCCCAGAGCAGCATGTCATCAACACTAGAATTTCTCTCTAATTATAGATGGGTAATTAATAAATTTAAGCTGATAATGAGTAGAGTGCTTTTAGTACAAGATCAGCTATAAATCACAGACTGTTTTAGGATTGGCTGGAAAGAGTAAAAGCCTCTCATTTATCTGAGTTACAGTCAGCCTTCTACTGCTAAACTTTTTTTAGGTTAGAGGAGACTAACATGTAATTACCACAATCAAAAGAGCTAGTGTATTTTTATAGCTGCAATAAATACTTCCATGTTAATTAACAGAGTTTAGCTGCAGATAATCCTAAAATTCCTTTACGCTGCACTGTTGATGTTAAAACAGAGGAAATACAGATTCTTTTAATAAAAATGGCAAACTATTTTTCAGTAATTGCAAAATTAAAATAGTTCTCTATGTTTTATAAGTTGGATATGATTTGCAAAGATCATATGAAATTGTGGTGTTGCTTTCTAGTATAACTGAGGGAGGGGTAAAGATAGGAAGAGAAGGACATTCTTTAATGTCAAAGAGCCTCTTTTCCAGAAGGTGTTTCACAGCAGATTTGCAGATATTTCAATGCAATAATTATTTTTCTGAAATCTCCAAAGAGGTCATGGGGTGGTTATTACCCAACCTGAGAGGTTGAAAGTTTCCCAAGGCATAACTGCATGTGTACACTTGAGTTCTCATGAAACGATCACTTTAAATGCAGGAATTGGGCTCAATGTCTCTGGAATTTTACCTTCTCTATCTTGTATACTGGGAGGGATCTTAAGAAGGACTTTCTGGCAGACATGCTGTAAAACTGGAGTCTACTGGACAGGAGCCAGGCTGATTATTCAAGAAGTTTCATTTTTGCCTGCAAAAAAGCACTCCATCCTTTCTGCAAGTTTCAGTACTCTAATGTAACCACTCCAAAAGAAGTGTGAAATTCTGTGGCAGCTTCACTTAACTTTGAAGGCTTAACCTGGCTGAATGTTGCCAGAAGTTCACACAGTATTTTTAATAGTATTATTTTTAATTATGACCCTTGCTCAATATGTGAATCCCAGAGTTTGGTACTTAAATTTTATTTAACATTCTTCTTCTGAACTGTACACCTCTGGACTGCTGCATTAGTAGGACTAAGCTGTGAGTTTGGGATGCCAAGGTTCTGATGCACCCAGTTTGGGAATGATTTGGAATAAGCATGTACTAAAAATGAGAAGTACAAATTGAATACACATGCACTATCCCCCACAAACTTCAGGCTGTTCACAACTTCAAGTTATGTTACAGTGCCAGAGAAATTCTCATTTTATTCTAAATACAGGCTTTGTCATGGTTCATGAAAGCAAAACAGAGGAGGGCTTAAGGTTCTGTAGTAGGATGTTGTAGCAAGTAATGGGTTGGCAGGCAGCAAAATCCTGCAGCATTTTTTGGCACATTTTCACATCAAACAATCTCTAAGATAATCACTCAGATTTACCTACAGTTATGCGAGCTTTGTGGTGTTCAGCCTCAGGGTTTAATTTAGTGATGTGTAGTTCAAGGGCAGTGACTTGGAAATTGCTAGGTGCACTCGTGACTCTGCAGACAAATCCTGAGGGGTCTGGCAAGGCCCAAAGTGTCTGCTGCTCTCAGTTTTTATTTTGGCAGCATCAGGAGGTACCTGTCATCTTGCTGTGAATGAGTGCTTTGAAGCTAGATAGTCTGGATGAATAGAAGTAATTTTCTATTCTACACTGGCACTTTAAAACAGATTTATTGTACAAATAACTTAAATGTATTTTCTCCTCCTCCTTCTCTCACTGTAGGTTCTCACTTTATTGATCAATGCAGCTTACAAACCCAGCCGTGTCCTGCGAGAGCTGCAGTTGGATGAAGAGGCTGCATGGCACGGGCACGGAGAGACCCTGAAAGCCAAGTAAATTCTTGTCCTGTTCCCTGCTTAGTTGATCCCAATAGCAATGTTCTCTGCAGTCTGTGCTTTAACTTCCTACATTTCAAAGAAGGAAAAACTACTTATAGCATATCAGGATGCTGACATCCATTAAATTTCCAAATCTTTACAAACTTCTTTATGAACATCTAGTGAAGTGTATGTGATTTTAGTGCTCCTTAATGTGCCAAGTGCACTCTGCTACTGGCCTGTAAGTAGCTAGTGGTGGAATAATAACAGTATGATCCTGGCACAACATAGCGCACGCACTGGCAGACCTGCAGGTGAGGCTTAAGGTAATTAATTCAATTGAAGATAATTGTCAGTATTTTAAAGTGGAAGCACATACTGCTTAGAAAGCCTCTCAGACTCCTATGACATTTCCACACAGATTTCTGAGAGGAATCTTTTTCCTGTGAAATTAACTTACAGCAGTGCTCTGAAATGGTGTGGCAAAGAAGTCTTTCTACAACAGCCTGCCCTAGAGCACTCCTTACTTTTCTTGCTGAGCTTACTCTCCTGCTGAGTTTTGAACGTCAGTACTTCTTCTGTTGGATCCAATGTAATGTGTAAAAAGATAGCTTTCCATTTATCAGAGGATTACTCTGGATTTGGACAACAGGAAGATCATATGAAAAGTTAATGTAAATAGAAGATACAGCTGAAGAACGAGGAAAAGGAATCTAGTTTCCTGAAGTTGCTGTGTACTTTATTTTGTCACGGTAGTGACACTGGGGATATCTGGACTATGATGATATCGCTCTTTTTTTCAGTGCATTAACTAGATAGTTGCAGGCCTGAGACAACCCTAAGAGATACCAACACGTGCCAGCAGCTGTGCTGGGAGAACAAAGCAGAAATGATTAATGACTCTGGCAGATACTTCACAGTGTGGATCTGTCAGTGTCACAGCAAGGCTGATGAACAAAAAGAAATCTTTTCTTAATTTAAATCAAATAGGAGCAATATGTGGAGTCATGGCAAGTGATTGTCCTGATGAATTGTTTAGCAGTGAGATGAAAAGCTGATTGGAAATGTGACAGTAGTTCATTTGTTTGCCATAGTATGTGCATAGAATAGCTCACTAGAGCCTACCTGCTGTTACCTGTATTAGCTGAGTTGGTGCACTCCATCTTAGCTTTAGGAACCAGCTGTCCATGCCAGAGTGGATGTTTCTGCAGTCTCATAAAAACAAAGAAAGTGCAAACCATCTGTGGACAAAGAAAACAGAATGTCTAAATTCTGGGATGGTCCTCTCAGATGGTATTTAACAGCCACTGGCAGGGCAGTGTTGCTGTGTCTGTTACTGCAAGCATGTCTCTGGTGTTGCCTTTGTTTCTTTTCTTGGGGATCTGTCCTAAGAGACAATACTACCTGTTTCCTGGACTTGTCAGTCCAACTTGTCAGTTGTCCAGGACTTGTCAGAGCTCCTCATTGCTCAAGTTCCCCCTGAGTTTGATCTCAAAGCAATATACTTTCATTTTACTCTCAGTGAAGTACTTTTATTCTGGTAATTATAGGATTCCTGAGTGATGATGGTATTTTCAATAACAGGTACAAAGGGAAGAGCTACCGTGCAACTGTGGAGGTTGTGAGGACGGCAGATCGGGTGGCAGATTTCTGTAGAAAAACATGTATCAAGCTGGAATGTTGTCCAAACCTCTTCGGCCCTCAGATGGTGCTGGATAAGTGTTCAGAGAACTGCTCTGTCCTGACAAAGACTAAATACAGTGAGTAGGCAGCTGATCTCCACCAAACTGGGGCATGGGGTGTGTTACATTTTGGGTTTTCTTCTGGCTTTGGCTCCAGAAGGAATCCAAAGTACATTGTCTCGCTTACACAAGGAGCAGTTCAAGCACTACATACACAAGCCTACAAAATATCCATGTGCCAGTGTGTGAGGGAGGAAATAATTTTAAGTGGTAGTACTGTGGATTAACTTACTGTTTTGTGCTTACAACTTCTATCTTCTGAAGACAACTTCTGGGACAAGAACTGACTCTAAAACTGTAATTTTAGTGGCATTAGAATTGCTTTTACCAGTTTTTGTGGAACAAAATAAAATAACTTCAAGTTGTCTTCTTAGCTTTTAGGTTTTTGAGTATTTTAGGTTTTCTTGAACTAAATTTAACCATTTCACACTGTGAGAACAAACAGTACATTAAGCCCATGATTAAAAAACACAAAGCGTCACAGAAAGCATGATTAAATCAGACCAAGTTTATAGCTGTTTATTTTTGTATAAAATTTGTCTTTTTGGACTTTTCAAATACAGGGAGTAAATATTTAAAAGGCAAATAAAATGAATCAGTAACACTTCTTTATAACAAATTCATGAGAAAAATACAGACATATGCTCATTTTGAAGTTTTGCAGAACTAGAATTTCTAGTGGGACTTGTCCTTCTGGTAGTTTTCCAGTCCTGATGGTGGACAAACATAAGTAGTGGCATTGAAGGTGCATTTCAACATGATGCTCCTTTCTTCTGTCCTGGTAGCACACTATTATGGAAAGCGGAAAAACAAGCGGATAGGCAGGCCTCCAGGTGGCCACAGTAACCTGGAAGTAGCCATGAAGAAACCAAATAAAAGACGGAAGAGACGAAAACATTTTTTTGTTCATAAGAAGAAACGTTCTTCTGCTTCAGTGGATAACACTCCAGCTGGATCTCCTCAGGTATGAGACTGCCAACAACTTTAATAGATATGGGATGTGATCTTTGATCAGCTACGATTGAAGCAACAGACTTAGTTTCTTGTACCCTCAGGTTACAACTGACAAATGGTTTGTAACTGTAGCTTTTGTCTTAAACTTTGCTTTTTTATTTTCTCATCAGTTGTTTTTTTCCCCCCCCTCTACCTCTTCAGGGCAGTGGGGGAGAAGAGGACGATGACCAGGATGAGGTAGATGAAGAATCTCTGACTGAGGGTAGTACCTCAGAGCACCAAGATGAATTGCTTGAGGAATCAGAGGTATCAGAGAAGAAATCACTGTCATCCTCTCCTACACAGAGTGAACTGTCTCATTCCCTGGCTCAGGACCGAGACAAACGGAAGAGGAAGCTCAGGACCTTTTCCTTTTCTGATGATGAAAACAAACCTCCTTCACCAAAGGTAATTTCAAATGTAGATTTCTGTTCTAGCTTGCTCACCATAGAGCAAGCATGAATATCTTGGGAATAATGGGAATATTAACCATTGTACATGTGTTCCCATAAAATACTGTGTTGCCCCATAAAGGCCATTGTGAAGGCACTACAGAATAATTAAAAATCATTCTTTCTATCACAGTTGAATTGCAGACAAAGTAAAGACAAAACAGAAAGCTGGCAACAGAACAGTGAACTTCCCAGTTCCCTAGCTGTTAGCACTCCTCTTGGTTCATCCTGAGCAGTGATGGTGGCCAAATCCTGCATCAAGAACCCTGCTACTGGCTATAATATGGTTGTGGCCTTCACCCTCAGCCCAGTGCTGCTCCGCATGTCTCTGCTAACAGGGAAACCTCTACAAATTGAGCTCTTATTAGAGCTTTATTTGGCAGCTGAATGTTTGAGGGGTGGGGGGTAGAGGACAGTGTTGGTTCGTTGCATATGTATTATTTTGGGAATTCTTTTTGTGCTGGGTGGCTTGTCTAGGACATAAAGATGGAAGTTGCTGAAAAGCTGCAGCTGGACAGTAACCCTCTGGAGTGGAGCGTGGCTGACGTTGTGCGATTCCTCAAATCCACTGACTGTGCACCACTGGCAAGAATTTTCCTTGATCAGGTATGGTTTTCTGTCTGGTGAAGTGTCGACACTGTTACTTTCTTTCTTGTCCTCTAATGAATCACTAAAAGAAGCTAGTTTAAATTTTGTAGAGTTTTGAGGAAACAAATGCATTCACAACCTTCTGCAGTTTGAGGGGGGGAGGATTAAGGGAATGGACAGAATTTGTCAGGTTTCTTAGTACTTGGGGGAGGACATTTTGGTCTGTGGGGCTTCCAGATTCCAGAACTATAGAGAATGCCTGTGACCAAGCAGCATTAAGGCAGGAGCTGTAGTTTTTTGCCAGTTGTGTTGACTTGTCCAAATGGTAAATGTTTTCCATTCTGCAGACCAACTGCAGCTATTGGGTGTCATACAGCTGCACAACAAGAGAACATTTTTATGTTGAAGTATAACAACTGGAGTACAAACATGAGTCAAGTTAACATCGTTCTTGCATCTTGATTAAAGTTTGCCATTAAAAACTATCATTCATAAAACTGCTGTACTGGAACCAATGAGTATGGTTTATAATAGGTGTTCCAGAAGATGTACTTTTACTTGCAGGACTTAGGTTTTCATAGAAGGATACAGAGGTTAGGTAGAGTGACTTTCTGCATTAAATTTTCTTGGTTTCTGTTATTAGGTTTGTTTGTTTTTAAATAGTATCTAATGAGATTTTGTCCCTTTGCCAGGGAATTCAAGCTGACATTTTAAGAAAGGAGTTAATTTGTTGTAAGAAAGAGGTATTTTGGGTTTTTTTAAGCTGCTTGGAGTAGCATGAAATAAATGTCTAATTCATAAACGGTCATGAATCTGAAATGACAGCAAGTCAGAGCTGAAGGAGCAGGGAGAGTAAAAATACAAAGTCATTGTGGAGTTTTTGTCTTCTGACAGGAAATCGATGGCCAGGCACTGCTGCTGCTCACCCTGCCCACTGTTCAGGAGTGCCTGGACTTGAAGCTTGGACCAGCTATTAAACTTTGCCATCACATTGAGAGGGTCAAACTTGCCTTTTACCAGCAGTTTGCTAACTGAGGAGCAGCCAAGTTGGATGGACCTTTGAAGCACAACTACAAAGACATGCTCCTTTCTCATTCGCAAGGAAAGCCAAATGAAGTTAAACTGAGGCCCTGGTGATCTAAGAGCATCTGCCAGCCTCCATTTTTCACTTGGACAAAAGGAAGACAACATCTGGAGCAAAATGTCAATGCAAACACAGGGGCTACTCTACCAGCTGCCAGCTCGGGAACACAAGAGTCTCTTGCTCTATGGTTCCTGGTTTTTTAATGTATTTTTTAACAATTAAAAAAAAGTCTCCTCTGGTGGGAAATGACATTTCAATAGTTCCGTTGGCACAGAACTTTAAAAGGAGGAACGGATCCTGTTTACGCTAGCATGTAGGCTGCCAGAAATAACCTTTCTCTGTTCCTGATGATTCACAGAATTCCCTTCCTTCCCTGTGGACGAACACTTGCTTTACCACAGCACTGGCTTTGGAATGTGCTCTTTGCACATTCGTGTGTTAATGTTGGGATTTTTAATGAATTTGTTCATTGTTAGGACAACAACATGGCCACAGGGTTCTGAATGTACAGTATAGTGAGAGGGTGGTTCCTTTAGAGGGTTGTTTATTTGTTTTGGCGTTCTGTTTTGTTGTTGTTGGTTTTTTGTTCTGTTTTGTTTTTACTACCTCTGTAGCCTGAACAGTAGAAATGATGAACTAAAAAGGGAACTACTACTTCTGGACAAATCGTTTGTATCTGCACAGCAGTCTCCTGTTAGGCATATCAGGAGTACAAACCCAAATCAGCATACAGAGCTTCTGATCCAAAGCTTTAGCTGAAACCTGTGTAGGCTTAACCTGGATGTTACCTTTTTCTCAGATGTCAGAAAACTAAATTATTTTGCACTTCTCTTACAAATGGGCTGTAGGAAAAAAAGGAAGGAAAGAGAAAGTGCCTCTGCATTTTCTATATTTTGGTTGTCAGATATTTTTATTTTTTTTTTAATTGTGTGAAGTTATTTCCTTTTCCTTATAGGAGCCATTTGGGCCATGTACACAGAGCCTGTCAGCAGACTTTTGCTTTGCTACCTGAACATCTTTTTAGAGAATACACTAAGAAAACTGCAATTGATACAGGAGTGCAACTTAGCTCTGCCAGCGTTTACACACTGTCTAATGAGCATGACTTTGTATTTTTAACTACTTACAGCTGCTCAGGAGCAGACTTGATGAAAATGTGGGGGGTTGGGAAAGGGTTTGTGTGCTTTTTTTAGGAAAAAGGAAAAGGACCAGAGGGATGTGTAGCTCCATCCGTAGAACCACAGTAGTATCAACTGCTGATTTTAATTTTCCAGGGTAATAAAACCTAATCAGCCACTTGCTGTAGACCTGTGCTTTACACTTTCAAGTAACAGAGCTTGCCCTACTTTCCATTAAAGATGTGGCAAACTTGCATAAGGGTCAAGATCTGCATCTAATCAGCGTTAGATTTCAGATGGCCTGCATACTTACACTCTGCCTGTTCTCAGAGCATTTGGAGAAGCTCAGGCAGGAGCTCTATGTGTGCAGCCCTGGTCCTTTATCTTCTATTCAAATACATTTTTGCAGAAAACTCCTGGCATACTAAGGCATTTGAGGTAGGAAGATGCTTGCTGCAGGAATCTGTTTAGGAAAGATGCATTTGCTGGTCTCTGATAAGCACTGGTTACTCTGGTTGAATGGATTGAATCAGGCTTCTTTCAGGCCTAATGGCATCTTGTTATTCTGATGCTGTGAGCAAGGAGGTCTCTGAACTAAGAGCTGAGTTTGCACAGTCTATGTGTCTGTATCTGCCACATAGGTGTTGAGGGGGAGCAACCTCTGATGAAAACTGTTTAGAATAAACAAAGCTGAATACCTGGGATATATTTATTTTGCCCCTTAGAACAACGGCCTCATCACAGCAGTGCTAAAATCAGATATTTTTTTTTTTCCATTCCAGAACCAAAACATAAGGGTCAGGTAGACTCTTCACTGTTTTCTAGAGGGAGGGAGAGCCGTGTGTAGCTAGAGCAGATTTTTTCCCCAGAGTTAGCAGAGTCTGAAAACATAATGAAATTGAAATCAAAGTGCTTCTTCCTCACACTAGATACATGGCCAATAAATAATCATTTTGGCTCTTCATGTTTTGCTTAGGTCATCTGCCTATACTCCATTCTTTTAGGACAAGCTCAGTGATAATCCATTAGGCCTGAAAAAATTTTTGAAAGAAACATTTCTGCTTTGGTTTCAGCATCTTGTCGTGAGAAATTTGACCAGCGGAGAACTTACATGCTGGAAGGTGATACTTTTGAATCCTATTTGTCATTCTGTGGGGTTTCCAGAATTCTATTGCACTGATGCCCAGCTGAATTGATCTGCACAGCCAGGAGATGCTGCTTCCACCTTTCCCTTTGGACAGATAGATGTCTTTTTAAGTAGTTGTTGGGAGAGAACAGAGCTTAAAGGGTAATTTAGTGAATCTGTTAACACAGCGCCTAGGGTTTTAAATACAAATGTCATATTTATTTTCTTCAGTAAATAAAGCAGTCAGCAGTTTCAGAGGTTAGTGGGATACTTACTGGTCACCTTTGGCATGTTTTATAGGCTGGATTTTTCTGCCTTGTTTTGGGAGGCACTGACAGTCTGGTCCCAATGGGATCTATTTTTGTTGAGATTTTCAAAAGGGATGTTTTCATTATTTGTGAAATGTTTTTATGCTGCACACGGGTACTGTACACTCTGTTTCCTGGACAAAAATGCACTCTGTTTTATTGCTGGATTTAAAAGGGATAATTGGGGCTTTATCTTGATGGATGGTATTTCTACTCGACTCTGTTTCAAGTTCCTCTTTCTCTATACGTGGCAGATGACACAACTGCACTTATATTTGTTCATCTTATTCCAACATGACTTGAAATCAGCTCACGTGCTGCTTTAGTTACTCTGTTTCCTCAAAACTGGATTTTGGGTAGCCAGTGGCTGAATCTTGGTTTTGGGTGGTACTGATGTTTCAGCAGCAGGAGTTGCTGGGACTGCAGTAATTTAGGCTTCAGGGATTTGAGCTGTCTTGCAGCACATCCATTCACCGTAAGAATGGACCTGGAGTCCAGGAGAAAGGCAGTGGTGTCTTGCACAAATGTCTTCAGTACAAGAAACTTGAGCCTTCCACTGGGCCTCGCGTACTGTTTATGTGGATGATAGGAGGCTGACCCATTGAGGGTTTGTATTCTTGCTTGTCTTATTTCCATATGCATCGTACAGTCTTGGTTTTGCATATCATAGCTTTAGAAACCTGGTGGTGCCTCCATATGGCACTAGTGCTGTACTAAGCTTAGCCTTGTTAGGCAGAAACATTTTGTAGAGTTACTGTAACCTGCACCAACACAAGAGATCCATAATAGGATAGTATTTGACCTCCAAATACGTCACAGAAAGTTCACATGGTAGAATCAGCCCCCAAGGTACGAGCAGCTTGCAGTCCATCCTAAACTGAAAGCAGTCCTTCCAGAAGAGGAGAGGTACAGCACTGATCTTGGTGAATGAAGACTACTTTTTTTTTTTCTAATGCTAAACATTTATGAAAGTTGCTCTTGAGGAATGAAATAAAAGGCAGATTAATTTGTGTGCTGCATAGAGCTCCAGGAGGGTTTGTAGTCTCTCCTGGGATTAATGGAAACAGTAACTACAGGGTTTGTGAGTGGTTGTTAGGATTAGTTTCTCTTGTCATGACTTTCAGCAGTATTTTGTTGTTGTTTTAGGATTTTCTATTGTTTATTCTTTATTCCAATGATGCTTTAAAGGAGGGAAGGAGTATTTAGCTGCTAGGTCCACAGAAGTGTAAATATGTTTACAGTTGATTGGACTGAGCACTCCATTCTTCTGTACAAAGTACAAAGACTCGGTACGTTGTTGGCAAAGGCAAAGTGGCTTGCAAGATTTTTGAATGTAATGGAATAGGCTTCAAAACTGTCGAGCTCAGATTGGAGACTGGATACCTTTGGACCAAATCTGTTGTTAGAGGAGAAGTTACTAGATGAAGTAGCCTTACCAGAAAGCCAAAAATACCACGATCCTATACAAAGCTGCTCCTTAACCTGTCCTGTCACATAGTGACAGACTGGTTACTGCCTACTGTGAGCTCATATTACCTAAAACTAATTAAGCACAAAGACATAGGCTCTGTCTGGAGACTTTAGATGTTGGCTGAAAGCTCCATTTTAAAGGGATTGTGTGCTGAACCTGTCTTTCAGAGTGCTGCCAACCTTCCCCAACATGCATGTAGCCTTGTTTTCAAAGGCAGCCTTTTGAGTGAAGGACCTGAACAGGGCTTGGGAACACCAGATACAGCAAGCCTCTTTTATTGTTACGTGTTTTTTCTAAACAAAAAAAAAATAATAATAATATCTATGAAATACAACAAAAGTGAGTTACTTTTAGTGACACTTTCATGGTCATATCTAGCTTCCTTAGTGTCGCATCTGTTGTTCTGAAATGCATCGGGCCTATAAATGGACTTTTTGGTGAGAAGACAAAGTTATTCTCTTAGGTGCAAAGCCAGCAATGTTTGGCTCAGCTTTAAGCCATGGAAGTGAGCAGGTCTTGCACTGACAAAATTCAGAGGCAGGAGGTCTGACTGACTTAGCACAAACATGGGCACAGAGCCTGTGGCAGTCCTCTAGCCTTGCACAGTTCAAGAGGAACAGGCCTTCTGCTTGAGACATGGGGACAGCTCACTCGAGTTGTGTCAATGAGCAGTGAGGTCTGGGCACAAATTAATTCTTGCCCACTCTGGATGTTGTTAAGCACCAGTTTCCAAGAAACCTCGTGGAAAAAAAAATCTGGAGGTGTCATGTTTCTCCTCTCCTTTTTTTTTTTTTTTAATTTCTGTTTTAAATAAATTTTAAATAATCTTTGTAGACAATCAGAGGTCTTCTAGGAGACTATACCCAAAGGGGTACCTGCTCTCCTCCTGTGGACTTCTTTCTTATACTAACTCATTGGAACTGATGCACTTTTCCTGTATTTTGCCTTTTTTAATTAGCTGCTTGTTCTTAAACAAAGATTTAAATGCATATTGTGTTGTGTCCCTTCTGCTTGTTGTTTTTTCTTTCTTTAACTTTTAAATATATATATATATGCATTGAGAGTGAAGTACTAGATGGAAGAGAAACATGCACAAGAAAATATGCCTATTAAATCCCACCATTGTTTGAGCAGGTGTAACAATTTAATCAGAGGATTTTTTAAAAAATATTTTGGATGGATATTTTGCTTGTTTTGTGTGTAAATAGTGTACATAAATTTGTGGTATATAACAGTTTTATGTGGTTGTAAGAAAATTAAAAAAAAACATACTTAAACTGTTACTGTTGGCTTTGGTGTTAATATAATGATAAACCTGCTGCTTACCAGATAATTTTCCATTTTAGAATAGTGTGGGGAAAACTGTGTAGCCTGTTAAACTTGTATAAAAGGTAAGTGCAGACCATGCAAATACTATTTGCATGAGCTTCATGCTAAGAGCTTGATTGGGTTGTGTTCAGTTCCCTAGACTTGCAGAGTTCTTGTTTCCTTTCTTGGCATTCCAGCAGATTGTACTCACGTGCTCCTTTGGCACTTGTTTCTTGGCTGCAATTCAGTTGTCTTGAGCTGATTTTATACTGAGTGCAGAAAATGCATAGGAGTGGGATGAAACTAATTTCCTAATGCTGTCTTTAAATACATAAAAATAAGTTGGATTCAAGATGAATCACCTGCTTGCCTTTACAGAGCACTGTCTACTTGAGAAAAATCTAAAGGCTTGGGAATAGCACGTGTCAGGAGGCCGTGTCTTGTGTGCCACAGGTTCCGGAGGGGCATATAGGAGTCATGAGGAGCTGCAAACCCTAGAAGAGGTAATTTTCGGGAATGATTTATTAAGCATGGAATGTGGAGTGACATGAGGCATAAGCCCTTCAAGTTATGTTTCCAGATTTATGTCTGAAACAAATTTTGTGTTTAAAAAGCGTTAGATAAATCTTTAATGAGGTCAGGTATGTGTTTGGGACATCTAATGTTCAGCAGCAGCTCTGGAAGCTTGAAAAGCACTCTTGGGCCACAAGTGTGTAGGTAAGGCTGGTGTCCAACATGTGGTGCTCGATGGCTGTGATCCCTGTGTGCAAGGGGGAGAACAAGGAACCTGCTTTGGTCCTTGTCCTTTCTGTGGGATAAGTTCTTGAACTCTTGCTTTTCATGCAGGGTAAAGCAGAGGAGCGTTGACTTGGGGTGCAGAGGCACTGGAACTGCAGTGTGCTTTGTAAGTCAGAGAACTGAGAGCAACTGTTTTTCTAGCTGCAACTTCCAGACGTTTACGGCACAGCCTAAATACCAGAGAAATTACTGCTGTGCAGTTGAGCAGTGCCTGCCTGGAAGGACAATCACGGAGGTGGATTTGTGAGATAGATGCAACAAGTGTCGTGATTTGAACAACTGTTGCTTTGTGTGCTCTGCTTATTTTTCTGATAGACAGACTTAAACGTAAACACACTGTATTTTTCTGGGTCCTGCTTATAAGTGTATATGTATTTAGACTGGGATTTTAATTATTTAAAGAAGTTCAAGAAACAGTGTAAGAAAAAGCTACAACACGATGTGACTGACACAGGCTGATCCCACAGTGAAGCAGAACCTGAACTTGAGTGCAGCTCTGCCTGGTGAGGAGGGGGGGTGTGATGGGATCCAGCAGATGCTCAGCAGGTCCGTGTCTTCAGTGAAGATGCTGACACGTCACGTTCCGTCCGTTGTGCCCGTGGTTGCCCTTGTGCAAGAACAAAGGGTTTTTGCTAAAGAATTCAGGTTGTAGTTTGATATCAAACGGGCCTGGCCCGCGGGGCAGGGCTCTGGCTGCTGGGGGTGCAGCCCCGGGACGGGCGCGGTGCTGACCCGGGCTTCTGTTTCTCAGGGTTGTGGCGGCATTTAGAGCCCCGAGCGGGCGCTGGAGCCCTGGGGTGTTTTGCAGCTGCTCCCGGCGGGACGCTGGGGACCGGAGCCCGGGCAGCTCCTGCC